>NC_058131.1:348964367-348996674 GCF_016433145.1 Gracilinanus agilis | reverse complement strand
GCGATTTTGAATTCTTACAAGCGCGTGGTCTAATAACTTTATCTATCAGCATGGCTTTAATTAAAATACTAATTTATATTATTATTTCAGTCATAATTATTTTTCATATTTGTAATTAATCCAACCATTTTAGAGAACAATTAGAAACTATGCTCAAAAGGCTATAAAAGAATGCATATCTTTTGATCCAATAATATCACTACTAGGTTTATATCCCAAAGAAATAACAAAGTGGGGAGGACCTACTTGTACAAAAATATTTATAGCTGCTCTTTTTTGTGGTGGCACAATTGGAAATTGAAGAGATGTCCCTCAATTGGGGAATGGCTCAACAAGTTGTGGTATATGTTGGTGATGGAATATTATTGTGCTGTAAGGTATGCTGAACAGGATGATTTAATTTTTTAAGTTAATTTTTATTTTAAAATATTTTCCATGGTTCTATGATTCATTTTCTCTCCCTCCCCTCTTTCTTCTCCCCTCCTAGAGTCAACAAGCAATTCCACTGGGTTGTACAAATATTATCATTTGATAACTATTTCCATATTATTCATTTTTGCTACAGAGAAATTTTTTAAAGCCTAAATCCCAAATCACATCCCCATATATACATGTGATAATTGATGTCATATGTTTTGCTTTTGCATTTCTACTCCCATAGTTCTTTCTCTCAGTGTGGGTAGCATTCTTTCCCATAAGTCCTACAGGAATGTCCTGGCTTGTTGCCTTGCTACTAGTAGCAAAGTCCATTACATTGGATTGTTGTACAATGTTTATATTCTGTGTACAATGTTCTTCTGGTTCTGCTCATTTCACTCTGCATCTGTTCATTGAGGTTCTCCCAGTTCATATGGAATTCCTCCAGATCATCATTCCTTACAGCACAATAGTATTCCATCACCATCATATACCACATGAACAGGATGATTTCAAAAAGAGCTGGAAAGACCTCCATGAACTGATGCAGAGTGAAATGGACAGAACCAAGAAAACATTGTGCAGACTAATAACAATATTGTGGAATGATCAACTGTGATAGACTGAGCTACTTTCAACAATACAATGATCCAGAACAATTCTGAAGGACTTATGACCAAGAATGCTCTCCACTTCCAGAGAAAGAACTGTTGGAGTTGGAATGCAGATGAAAGCGTACACTTTTTCACTTGTTTATTTGGGCTTATATTTTGGGGTTTTGATTTTATAAGATTATTCACTTATAAAAATGACCAATATGAAAATATTTTGTGTGATAATACATGTATAACCTAGATCAAATTGCTTACCATCTCTGGGAAGGGGGGACAAAGGGAGAGAGGGAGACAATTTAGATCTTATACTTCAGAAAATGTATCAATTAGAAAAAATCTTCCTTGCATTCAGTGCTATCCATAATCTGGCACTACTTTCCTTTTCCACATAATTCAACTAACCTGTTCTATTGTCTTCTTTCCAGAATTTTCATCCTATTGCTTTGATGCCTTTGAATACCCTATTGTCAATGTCAGAAATACCCTCCCATCACCTGTTAATTCCCTGCCTCCTTCCCTCCCACCCCCATCTTTGGAAGTATAGCTTAGGTTCCATCTCCATGATCCAGATCCCCTTTGACCTTCCTTCTCACATCTCATGTGCCAGTCCCTTAGCTGGATTTGTGTCATTTCCCTTTAATAAACTACAAGCTCCACCAGGGCAGAAAGTGGGTCTTATTTAAATTTTGTCTCTCCCTTAATGCCTAGCATATGCTCTGCACATAATAAGCTGTTGGAAGCTATCCAGCAGCTCCAGGGATCTGGAAAGGTGCATGGTTTAGGTGAGAAAGAACGAAGTGGAAGCTGGAGACTGTCAGTCCAATTCGTTAGCTCATGACTGCTTCAAAAAGCCCCTGAGCATTCTTTATTTTATAACAGTTTCTTACAAAGCACGATTAAAATTATAGAATTACATAATGATTGGCACATAGTTTACAAAAAATTTTTCTCATGAAGATTATGCCCGGATGAGTCAAGGTCCAAGGTTAGAAATGAGTCTCCCTTTATCTAAGAGTTATTTTAGTAAAAAGCTTCCATACTTCAAAAAGTATTTTAAAGAATGAGCCTTTAATATTGTGAGGTATATTTGGTCATGGGAAAGTACCTAAGTGAGAGTGGAATTTGCCTGAGTCTGCCACTTCATGTCCTTGGGATGTCTGGAACAGTAAGAGAGATATACCCCATAGCTGCAGCTGATCTCTGCTGAGCGAAAAAAGACTGTTAACTCATTAACTGCTGGTTTACTATAGAGTACTTAGAGGCTTTCTATAAAACTTGAAGCTATCTTAACAAACTAAATTATAATGTTTTCAATAATAAAAAGAGTTGATCATAAAAGGAGTCACTGAGAGGGGTCAGATTTTACCTTGGATAACATAACCCATCCACCATATGTCCCGAACTTTTTAGGCCAAACAAGTCAATAAAGGGCCTTGCCAGCTGTATTGACTTTGATGAGGTCCAGATAAAAAGTACTCATTAAAGACTCTATTTCTCTGAGTGGCTCCTGACAATAAGTCCTATATTGTGCTACAGTAGAGCACTAGACCTGGAGTCAGGAGTTAAAATCCCAGTTCTGACATTAGTTTTGTTGGCCTTGAGCTAGTTACTTCCTCTCAGAACCTCATATTCATACTCTCTCCCCCTTTGGTGTTATGAGGAAGGTGCTTTTAAAAGTATAATTTAAAAGTACAATAGAAATGTTATCGGGTTTTTCTCTCAGTAGCACATCATCTTTTTTAGCTAATATTTTTTTCCTGATTACATGTAAAAACAAATCTTATATTTGTTTTTTAAAATTTTGAATTTCAAATTCTTTCCCTCTTTTCCTTTCTTCCCACCCATTGAAAAGGCAAGCAATTTTATATAGATTATACATGTGCAGTCATGCAAAACATTTCCATATTAATCATATTGTGAAAGAAAACACAGACAAAAAGCCATGAAAAAATAAGTTTGAAAAGGTGTGCTTTGATCAGCATTCAGATTCTGGAGGTGGATAATGTTTTTTGAGTCCTTCAGAATTGTCTTTAAACATTGCATTGCTGAGAATTCCTTAGTCATTCACAGTTGATCATTGTACAACTTTGTCATTACTGTATACAATGTTCTCCTGGTTCTGCTCACTTCACTTTGTATCGCTTCGTATAAGTCTTTCCAGATTTTCTTCTTTTTTTTCCATTTTTCCATTCTTTAATTAATTAATTAAGAATATTTTTCCATGGTTACATGATTCATGTTCTTTCCCTCCCCTCCTTCCTTCCCACTCCTGGAGCCAATGAGTAATTCCACTGGATTTTACATGTATCAAGACTTATTTACATATTACTAATTTTTGCAATAGAGTGATCATTTAAAGTTAACATCCCCAATTATATCCCCACAGAACCATGTTTTCAATCATATGTTTTTCTTCTGTGTTTCTACTCCCACAGTTCTTTCTCTGGATGTGGATAGCATTCTTTCTTATAAGTCCTTCAGAATTATCCTTTCCCCATTTTTTCTGAAATCATCCTGCTCATCATTTTTTATAGTGCAATAGTATTTCATCACAATCATATATCAAATCTTGTTCAGTCATTTCTGCAGTTGATGGGCATCTAATTTCCAATTCTTTGCTATTACAAAAACAGTTGTTGGGGGCAGCTAGGTAGCTCAGTAGATTGAGAGCCAGGCCTAGAGACGAGAGGTCCTAGGTTCAAATCTGACCTCAGACACTTCCTGGATGTGTGACCCTGGGCAAGTCACTTGACCTCCATTGCCTACCCTTACCACACTTCTGCTTTGGAGCCAATACACAGTATTGACTCCTAGACGGAAGGTAAGGGTTTTTAAAAAAAAACAAACAGTTGTTATGCGTATTTTTGTACAGATAGGTCCTTTTCCTTTTTAAAAAATATCTTTGGGATATAGAGCTAGTAGTAGTATTGTTGGGTCAAAAGGTATATCTACATAGTTTTATAACACTTTGGGCATAGTTCCAAATTGTTTGGATGAGTTCACAACTTCACCAAGAATGCTTTAATATTCCAGTTTTCCCACATACCTTCCAAATTTGATCATTTTATTTTTCTATCATATTAGCAAATCTGATATGTGAAGTGGTACCTCAGAATTGTTTTACTTTGCAATTCTTTAATAGTGATTTAGAGCATATTTTCATATGACTATAGATTGCTTTGATTTCTTCATCTGAAAACTGTCTGTTTATATCATTTGGCTATTTGTAAATTGGGGAATGACTTTTATTCTTTTTTTTTTTTAAACTCTTATCTTCCGTCTTGGAGTCAATACTGTGTATTGGCTCCAAGGCAGAAGAGTGGTAAGGGTAGGCAATGGGAATCAAGTGACTTGCCCCGGGTCACACAGCTGGGAAGTGTCTGAGGCTAGATTTGAACCTAGGACCTCCTGTCTCTAGGTCTGGCTCTCAATCCACTGAGCTACCCAGCTGCCCCCAGAATGACTTTTATTCTTACAAATCTGACTCAGTTCTCTGTATATTTAAGAAATGAGGTTTTTATCAGAGAAATTTACTGTAGAATCCCTTCCCTGCCCCTACTTTTCTGCTTTCCTTCTAATCTTGGCTTTATTGGTTTTGTTTGTGAAAAATATTTTAAATTTAATGTAATCATATTATCCATTTTACATCTTGTAATGCTCTCTCTCTCTTGTTTGGTCATAAATTCTTCCTTTATCCATAGATCTGACAGGTAAACTATTCCATGCGCCCTTAATTTGCTTATGGTATCACCGTTTATGTTCCAATCATGAAATCCATTCTGCTATGCACTTCCATTTTATGGATGAGTTAATTCCACTCACATTCAGTTATAATTACTATCTGTATATTTTCCTTCATCCTACTTCCTCCCCGTTTATTCTTCTCTTTCTCTTGCTTCTGACCACTATCTCCCTGAATCTGCCCTCCCTTCTTTCAGGACTTCCTTCTCTTATATCCTTTCCCTCCTACTTCCCTGTAGAAGTAAGATAGGTTTCTATACCCTACTGAGGTTATATGTTATTCTCCCTTTGAGTCAATTCTGATGAAGGCAAGGTTCAAGTGTTGTCTACTACCACCCTCATCTTCCCTTCCATTGTAAAAGCCCTTTCATACCTCTTTTATGTGACATAATTACCCCCATTATATCTCTCCCTTCTCTCAGGGCATCCATCTTTCTCACCCCTTTATTTTATTTCTTTGGATATTATTCTATCAGTCAACTTATACCTGTGCCTTCTGTCTATGTATATTTCTTCTAATTGCTCTAATGATGATAAAGTTCTAAGGTGTTACAAGTAGTATCTTCCCATGTAGGAAAGCAAACAGTTTAATCTTATTGAATCCCTTATGATTTCTCTTTCCTATTTACCTTTTTATTGTTTCTCTTGAATCTTGTGTTTAAAAGTCAGATTTTCTATTCAACTCTGGTCTTTTCATCAGGAATACTTGAGTATTTCATTAAATATCCATCTCTACTCCCACCCCTCCTTGCCAAAGGATTATACTCAGTTTTACTGAGTAGGAAATTCTTGGTTATAATTCTAACTTCTTTGCCATCTGGAATGTTATATACTCCATGTCCTCCAATCCTTTAATGTAGAAATTGCCAAATCTTGTATTATTCTGACTGTGTCTCCATGATATTTGAATTATTTCTTTTTGGCTCCTTGCAATGTTTTCTCCTGACTGTGTGAACTCTGGAATTTGGCTATCATATCCCTGGAAATTTTCATTTTGTGTTCTCTTTCAGGAGATGATTGGATTCTTTCAATTTCTATTTTACCTTCTGGTTTTGAGATATCCGGGCAGTTTTCCTTAGCAATTTGTTGAAATATAATATATTAATTAAAACAATATTTTCCACATCAGTTGTTTTTCCAATGAGATAGTTCACATTTTCCTTACATTTATTTCACTCTATCTCATTTTATTGTTTTTAAATGTCTCATGGAGTTTATAGCTTTCAGTTGCCCAATTCTAATTTCTAAGAATTATTTTCTTCAGGAGCTTTTGCATCTCTTTTCCCATTTTGTCAGTTCTTTTTAAGAAGTTCTGTTTAGTGAATTTTTGTGTCTTTTTTACCATTTGGTTTGTTCTGTTTTTATTTGTTTGTTTGTTTTTGGTGTTCTTCATTATTTTTTGGCACCTCTTTTGCTAAGCTGTTGATTCTTCCCACCCCCCTCCATGATTTTCTTTCATCACTCTCATTTCTTTTCCCATTTTCCCATTTTCCCTCCTATATCTCTTATCTGATTTTTAAAATCCTTTTTTGAGCTGTCCCAGGAATTATTTTTGGATTTGAGACCAATTCATATTTTCCTTTGAGGTGAGAGCTGGATGTAACAGTTTTGACTTTATTGTCTACTTCTGAGTTTGTGTTTTGATCTTCCCCATCACCATAATAACTTTCTTTGGTCAGATTCTTTTTTTGTTGTTTGCCTATTTTTCCAATCTCTTTCTTGACTTTTAATTTATGTTAAAGTTTGTCTCTGCTCCTAAGGTGGAGGAGGTAGTGTTCCAAGCTTTACTTATTTGTGCTGCTGTTTTCATAGCTAGTTTTGTGGATCTATAAATTTTCAGTTCTTCCAAGGTGGTATGATTTAAGGAGAGATGTGGTCACTGCTCCCATGGCCAGTGCTCTGGTCTGTGAGTAACCATAAGCACTCTCTTTCACCTTGGAACTGTGCCCAGGTTCCCCACTCCTGCTAATGCTACTCCTTGCCCTGGGACTGAGACCTAGAATGGAGTATGGGCAATACAATAGAGTTCTCCTCCCAGACCTAGCAAAGGGTCCCCTGAAATCTCCTTCTGACCAGTTATCTGACCCCTTTACCATTTGTGGGCTGAGAACTCTAAAACAGTCATGAATTCAGTTGCCTCTAAGGCTGACTGCTAGCTTTTTGGGGCACCTGTGCTCCACTTAGTGAAACAGACTTTTCCTGCCCACCTTCTAAATTGTACTTAGAAGGAAAATTTTTTCACTCCATCCTTTTGCTGGTTTTTCTCCTCTGGAATTTATTTTGAGGTTTTCTTTTAACATTGTTTGGAGAGGAATTTGGGAGAGATCAGGTGAGTCTCTGCCATTTTCTTCCATTTTGGCTTTGCCAAACAACAGCTTTTTGAGGCAATTTTTTAACAAGGATTTTTAAAAGCACCCATTATGTGCCAGCTAATATACAAAGTACTGAGGATGCAAAGAAAAAAGTTAAATCCCCTCAGGGAGCTCATATTCTAATATAGCAGACAAAGATATACATATATAGATATATGCAAAATAGTTAAAAAGTAAATTTGAGCCATATGTCCTTATTATTGAGTGCTTAATATATGCTGATTTGATAATAATCATTAACATTTACAAAGTACTTACAATGTGTCAGGGACTGTGCTAAGTATTTTCTAATCATCATCTCATTTGATCCTTATAACCACCTTGGAAGATAAGAGCTATTATCCTCATTTTACAGATGAAGAAACTGAGGCAAACAATGGTTAAAACAGTGCCCATGGTCACATAGCTAGTAGGTGTCTGAGACCAAATTTGAACTCAGATCTTCTTGATTCCAGGTCTAGTATTCTATTCATTGTGCTATCTACCCACTTCATAATTATTGAATAAATTAGTTCATGCTGGAGGTCTAAGAAGAAAGCTTTTACTGTGAGTATATGTGTATGTGTGTGTGTGTGTGTGTGTGTGTGTGTAGATCATGGGCTATATGGATTTGAGTTGGGCTTTTAGGAACACATACAGACTTACATACAACCACCTGTTGTTGTTCTTTGCCATTTGGTTATTTTTCAGTCATGTCCAACCCTTCATGATCCCATTTGGGGTTTCCTTACTAAAGACACTGGAGTGGTTTCCCATTTTCTTCTCATTTTATAGATGAGGAACCTGAGGTAAATAGGGTAAATAGACTTACCCAGGGTCACATAGTGTTTGAGGCCATATTTGAACTCAAGAAGATGAATCTTCCTAACTCCAGGCCTGTTACTCTACTTACTGCACCACCTAGCTGCCCATACATATGTCTACATGGGTCAAGACTTTGAGGATTTCCAGTCACACAGCCACCATCTTGGTTCAGGTTCTCATCACCTCTCTCCAAGAATTATTGCAAGTTTTCTAATCAGTCTCTCTTGATCCAATCCATACAACTTCACACAACTACAATAGTGATTTTCTTAAAGCATAGGTCTGACTCTGTCATTCTCTGCTCAATGAACTTCAGTAGCGCCCTATCACTGCTTGGGTCAGATAAAACTCCTCTGTTTGGCAATTAAATTTCTTTACCACCTGGCTCTGACCTACCTATTAGGGTTTATTGATTGATTCTAGCTTGAACTCCAAAATTGAAGACATTAGGAATCAGCTCAATCAGAGATCTTACTTCTTCAGTCTCTCAGAACTTTTTGCTTGGGCCTCTCTTCTGAATTTAGCCTGGATTATAATCCAAGGTTATTGAACTAGAGCAAAACAGCCTCTGGCCCACCAAAACTTTGGAGTGAGCCCTTTGTGGTAAATTTACGGAGGGGCATGGAGGATCCTATAGAATGGGCACTCATTTATGGATTATTATCTTTATTTTCAGCTGATCAGTGAGACCCCTAGTCAATCAATCAATTGGCAAACATTTATTAATTGATTACAATAGCCAAGGCACTGTGATTGGTCCAAGAATACAAAAATTGAAAAGAAATATTTCCTTTGAAGAGTTTATAGTTTGCCAGAAGACATATGCACATAGAAATGTACATATCACATATATGCAATATAAATGCAAATAAAACCTTTATCTTTTGTCTTAGAATTGATACTACATATCATTTCCTGGGCAAAAGAGTGGTAAAGGCTAGACAATTGAGGTTAAGTGACTTGTCCAGGATCACACAGCTAGGGGAGTATCTGAAGTCACATTTGAACCCAGGTTCTTCCTTCTCTAGGCCTGGCCCTCTATCCAGTGAGACACTTAGGTGCTCCTGGTCTCTGGTTTCTTAAGGATCTCTCTTTTCATCACCTCCTGTTTGGCATGCTAGGATTGGAGCAGAGTTCTGAGCCATGGCAGAGGCCAAATGGCCCAAGCTAGAATGTATGATACAGTGTCAATCAGCCAACAAGGGTTTATTAAGCATATACTCTATGTGCCATGCAATATACTAAGTGTTGGGAATACCAAGAAAGACAGAAAACAGTTCCTGCACTCAAAGATCATAGATTCAGAGCCATAAGGATCTTTAGGAGCCATCAAGTCCAAATCCCTCATTTTACAGATTAGGAAATTGAGGTAGAGAGAGAGAAGATAAGCCACAACCAGTAAGTGTGTGAGGCAGGATTAGAATTCAAGGTTTCCTACCTCTGAATCCAACACTCTAGCAAATATGTCACCACTGCTGGCTGGCTTTGTTAAGCAATAGGAGACAAAACTGGAAAAGTAACATCACAAAAATAATGAAATAAGAGAAAGGAGCAAGTTTAAAGGAAAGATAAACCTCAGACATTTCTGAGTAATGAAATCTAGGTAATTTCTTGTAAGCAGTTGGAGATTCAGGTTTGGAATTCAGAAGAGAGATCAGGACTGCACATTATCTATCTATCTATTTATCTGTTTATCTATCTATCTATCTATCTATCTATCTATCTATCTATCCATCTATCTTTCTATCTGTTATCATTTGAATAGGGAAGCTGGGTGGCACAGTGGATAGAGTGCCAAATCTGGAGTCAGGAAAACTTATTGTTGAGTTTAAATCTGGTTTCAGACATTTAATAGCTGTGTGACCCTGGGCAAGTCTCTTAACCTTATTTACCTCAGTTTCCTCATCTATAAAAGGAACTGGAGAAGGAAATGGCAAACTACTCTATTATTTTTGCTAAGGAAACCTCAAATGGGATCACGAAGAGTTAGATGTGAATGAAACGACTGAACAGCAACTTTCACTTGAGTAGGGATTATAGTTGAAGCCATAAGAGTTTATTAAGGGAGTTATATAAATAGAAAAGTGTCAGGAAGGGAACCTTGGGGAAGGAACCTTCATATTAAGGAGGAAGGAAGAGGACAAGAAGATAGTGGGAATAACAGATACACAGATAAGAGAATCAAGAATGTCCATTTTTCTTAAGCCAAGGAAGGACAAATCATACAGAAAGAGGACAACTGTCGACTCTGGGAAGTTAGCTGTTTCCAGTGCTACAGAGAATAAGGCCTGGGAAAAAAAGACTTCTAAAAATGTTTTTGTTTATATCTCGTTTGTATTGATGTTTTTTGTATTTATATCACTTTCATTTATTTTTAAGAATTAAATTCTTTTTCAGTTATCAAGGATGTATTTCCCCACCTCTCCTCACTTGAACCAAAAAGAAAAAAACGATAGAAAGAAAAGAAAAACTCCTGTAACAAATGTGCACAGTCAAGCAAAGAAAATTGTTGGCCATGTCCAAAAATGTATATTTCATTCTGCATCTCTCTCTTCACAGTCAGAAGGTAGATAGCAGGCATAATTTTTATAATGTATGAATATAATCTTTCTAATGAAGTGGCTTTGATCACTTCACTCTGCATCAGTTTTCATAGGTCTTCCTGCTTTTCTCTAAAACTGTCCTTTTTTTTTTCATTTCTTTTTGTGTAATAATATTCTATTACATTCATATACCATAATTTAGTCAGTCATTCCTCATTTGATAGGCACCCATTTCATTTTTGTTTGTTTGTTTTGCTACTACAAATGGAGCCACTACAAATAGTTTTCTCTATATAAGTCCTTTTCTCTTTTTCTTTGGTCCTCTTAGGGTATAGGTTTTCATAGTTACAGTTTAGTAACCTTTTGGGCACAATTCCAAATTATTTTTCAGAATGGCTGAACCAGTTGACAGCTCCACAAACAATTTCTCTCAGTACCTTCAACAACTCATTTTTCTTTTTTGACATTTTTGCCCATTTGATGGATATAATTTATAATCTCAGAGTTAATTTGATTGGTATTTCTTGACTTATTATATAGAGCATTTTTTCATGTGGTTGATGATAGGTTGGATTTCTCCCTTGAAAACTATCTGTTCATATCCTTTTCTCATTCTTCTACTGGGTAATGGCTCTTATTCTTATAAATTCAAGTCATTTTCTTTATATATCTTGGATGTGACACTTTTATGAGAGAAACTTGCCACAAATTTTCCACCAGTTACCTGTTTCCCTTCCCATTTTCTAATTTGTTTTTGTTTGTGTAAAACTTTCTCAACTGTACATAATGAAAACTATCCATTTTCTTTTCTATGATTCTTTCTATCCTTTGCTGGGTCCTGAACCCTTCCTCCATCCATAGATCTGAAAGGTGATTTCCTCATTTCTCTTCTAATCTGTTTATGATGTCACCTTTTATGTCCAAATATCATCTTCATTTTTGACTATGTTCTTCTGCAAAACGGTTACAAGGATCATCCTTTATAACAAAGGTTGAGGAAGAAAGAAAAACAAAGTTATTCAGTAAAACCCATCAATACATGAACCATTTCTGACAAGTTGCAATAAATATTCTATACCCCCAAATTCCTTACTTCTGCCAAGAGGGGAGGGAAGTGTGGGATGGTACTAGGAGTGGAGAAGACTTTCTTGCTTAGGATATTACTGGTGATGATACAGAAATTTCAGTATAGTTGAGAGGATGCCAGATTATAAGGGGCTGAAGGGTTAGATTATGGGTGGGAAGGAAATGGAGGCATCAGATATAGACAACTTTTTTAGGAAGGGAATAATGGACATGGAAGGGAGATACTATGCTTCTCTCTAGTGCAGTTATTGTATAACATTGTGTATTATAATTATACCTTTGGTCTTGTTTCTCTACTAGACTGTGAATTCCATATGAGAAGGACTATATCTGATCTGCTTTCCTTTTGACTCAGAAAGCCCACCACTAGACATCTATTTCAAAGAGATTCATCTGTTTTCCTTCTGGGTTGCCTACTGGCATTTCTAAGTCTCCTCTATCTTTATAAAACTTTGACTTGACACTGGCATCCCTGCAAGTCCTTATCCTGTATCTCTTCTTCCTTTCGCTGTCACTCTTGGATTAGCAGGTTCCATCTCTACAGTGTCTCTTGCCAATTCTTTTCCATCTACTCACATAGCCATCACCTGTGTGCAAGCTCACCTCACCTTTCATCCAAACTGCTATAATAGCCTGCTAATTGGTTGCCCAGCTTCCTGCCTCTTCCCTCTACAACTAGTTCTCCACACAGCTGTGAAAATAATCTCTCTAAATCACAGGGTCTAGTCATGTCACATGTCTGATAGGATGAGATAGAAGCCTGGTGTTTAACACCTTTCATAGTCTGGCTCCAACGTACCTTTCCAATTTCATTTCATATTATTCTCCTTCCCCAACTCTTTTCCTCCCAAACTGTGTAAACAGATGGTCCCAAATCCAGTATTCCATCTTTATACTACAGGAGGCATAAAGGTGGCACATCAGAAAGCTCATTGGGATCAGAGGATTCTCAAAGGTTTGAATTTTGTCTTTATTTCTTACTAACTGGGTGACTTTAGACAAATCATTTTAACCTCTATGAGGTTCCGCCTCCTTATCTGAAAAATGAAGGGAGTAGATTAGGTGGTCTCTATAATCCATTTAAGTTTTTTTTAAACTCTTACTTTCTGTCTTAGAATTAATATTATGTATTGGTTCTAAGGAAGAAGATCAGTAAAGGCTAGGCAAATGGGGTTAAGTAACTTGCCTGGCACCAAACAGTTAGGAAGTATCTAAAGCCACATTTGAACTCAGGATCTCCCATCTTCAGACCTGGTTCTCAATCCACTGAGCTGCCTGGTCACCCCTTCCTTGCCAGTTTTAAATCTATTATCCTATGGGTCTGCTAACTTTTCCACATGATGGTCTTCAAATATTTAAAGGCAGATAATTTGGGTGTCCCTTTTCCCCATACATACCCAGGCTCAACCATTTCATTTCTGGTCTTGGTGGTGGCTATCCCTGATTTTCCTAGAATGTAGCCAGAGCACCCCTGGTAACTGCAGTGTTTGTAGGGCCTCCTTGGACTTTCCAATATTCCCATGAGGTAGACAGCATTTATCCAGGCCGTATAACCAAGTTGCCTCAGCCCTGGACCAGATACTGTCCAACTCAGGAAGATCTTGCCTCTCCAGTGTGTGGTAGACTCCACCCTCCTTCTTTATCTTCACTTCTTCTCTCCCTTCCTTTCCAGTGCCCTCTCATCTCTTGATCTTTCTAATCATTCGCCTTCCCCAATTCTGAATCTCATCACCTCTCTCTTTCTTTTCTCATCTCGCCCCCACCCTTCCTCTCTTCCTCTTAACCAATAAAGTCCTTTCCATTGGAGTTCCTTAAAGTCCCTTAAATAAAGCCCCTTACATTCCTGTAGGAGTGTGTGTATATGGGCATGCCCAGTGACTGCTGAAACTTGAATTTAAGCTTGAAGAGGAGAAAACAGAGGTATGGAAACTAGGAAGGGATTTCTTTACAGCCGAGAAGGCAGGCAATGAGCATTTATTAACTCTGTGCCAGACACAATACAAGTAAGAAGAAAGTTTCTGCCTTTGAAGAATTTACATTTTAAAGGAAGAAGAAGGGAAGACATAAAGGAAGCAGGAGGATTGGCCAGGAGCGGGAAGAAGATATGAAGGTGGGATTAACTCTCCTCTCACCCACTTTTAGATTTAATCACTAGAAGAGTATACACCCATTTATCCCTAAGTATGGGGAGTTCTGTGACCCACATGTCTTATAGTGGGTGATGAATCAGAAACAACTGACTGCCCCCTGTGGAAAATATGGATAATGGAGGGCACTAGGGATGTTACAATAAATCTAAATAGTTGTGGGTACACACACTGGGTTGTAGGAGAGACTGGACCAGGATGGGAAGACCAGGGTTCACTGGATTAACATAGGAATGGCAGTTGGTCTTAACTGTCACCCAGCTTTCCCTAGGCCAGAGTCTAGAAACAAGCAGGAAAGGTAAAAGGGTTTAACAGGTTTAATTATGTTTAACTAAAAGGTGGGAAAGGGATTTCTAAATTTAAAACCTAATGACAAAACCACAGGGCAAGGGGAGAACTTCTCTACTCTAATCTTAGTGATCTAGCAGGCAGAGCGCAAAGGATCAGTAATGGAGTCACTGGGAGGCTGCATCAAGCCTGGTTCCAGCCAGAGTTTGACCAGCACAGCTATGGGCTGAGGGTGGCTTTGGGGTTTCTCACAGTAATCCACAGATGGTCTCAGGATGTCAAAAGCCAAGGTATCCAAGTAGAGAGGGTGTGCTTGAGATGCTGTCCACCAGATCCCAAACTTCTCCTCTTTCCTTGGTGCTGGCTCTATTGTTCTTGTCCTCTTTGCTAGATGTCACCACTACACAGGATCCCAGGGAAATTGGGATGCAGGGTGTCCTTTATTCTGAGATCTCCCAGGACTAACAACAGTTTGTGCCAACCCCTAATGGAGTCTCTCTCAGAGCCCAAGCACCTTCTTCCTGCTCCTTAATTCCATCTTGGAATGCTCCAGCTCCTTCCTGCTAGGTACATTCTTAATACTTAATTACTAACTAATCTTCCTCACAACAGTTCCCCCCTTTGCACAAAGCCAAAATTAACAAAATTTTGGTATTTGTGCACTACAAACTGGGCAGTCCTAAGCAAAGCTAATGCTACAATTGGTCCACGTAAAGTGGAAGGAATGCAGAGGAAGTGATGCAAAGAAGCATCTTTAAAAGCAGTGGCAACTTCCTGTGAAGTTCAGAGTTCTTCGGAGTTTGGAGTTGGAAGCTGGTGAAGGATCTGCTTCATGGACCTGAGACTTTGAAATTTGGTGAGATTGTTCTTGAATTTCTCCCTTTGAACTACCACGTGGATGAGTGAGAAGGCTGTCTCCTTTTCCTGGCTTTTCTGGAGGTATTAGCCTCTGGAGAGGCCCCTCTTCTTGGAGGATGCCTTGTGGCTAGAACCCTTGTTTAATTTACCTCTGGGCCCCTCTTTGCTGGGGCCTCTGAAGCCCTGCCTGGTTCGGACCCAGTCAGAGTAAATATCTAATCTCTCTCAGTTCCTTACTTTCACTCTTTATCCTTTTGTAAATAAACTACCACAAAAAGTCATCTTGACTTAAGTAATATATTTTGGCGACCACATTTTTATACATTTAGTACAACCTTTAACTTTTAACTCTTACAAAGTTATTTCTTTTTTACCTTTTACCTGTAGGTAAGGATGTAGAATGAATCCAACAGCAGAACCAGAATCTAGAATACTAGAACTAAAAGGGACTTCAGAACATTTTGTCCAAACTTCCTCTCACAGAGAAAAGAAAGAATTGATGAAGGTCACACAGCTAGTGCGTGTGTGAAAGCTAAAATTCAAATCCTCTGCTTCTGAATCCAATATTCTTTCTTCTATACTATTCTGCCTTTCTTGTTCTTAAACCTGGGGTTATTTGTACTGTCCATTGTTACCTACTTTCCTCATTCCTTCTGTCTGTATCATGAAAGGTACTCTCTTCATCCTGGGGTGAGAGGGAGCATGGAAAAGGATACTTAGTGCTCAAGAGGAGTCATGGGGCAATGGCCTTGCCCCTTCCCAACATCAGCCTCTAGCTTCTTATTCTAACCAGCTCAAGGGAAAGAATTAGGAATAGCCTAATGAGAGTGTAGTCTTGTTTGGAAGTTCCCACGCCAGAGAAGCTAAAAGATCAAGTAAAATGAGGAATACACAAGCTGGCAACTTGTGATAAGGAATCTGTCTTCAGGATAAGAAAGCAAATAGATAACTACTCCTTGTTCTCTTTTTGAATCCAGAAGATGTCATGCCCTAGTAGAATCCTGGGAATGTTGACATCTATCTTGGAGGAAAATGGAATTCAATGAACATTTATTAAATGCCTACTGTGTGCCTGACACTGTACTAGCTGATAGAGGTGATAATACATGAGCAAGATAGTGTCTTCTCTCCAAAAGTTTCCATTCTTCTAGAGGGAAACATGTTCACAGATATGATAATATAGAATGCATGCAAAGAAAATGCAACATAGTTTGGTAGAGGAAGCATGAGCAATTGGGAAAGGCATCTTGTCGAACCTTGAAAGGTGGCAGTGAGGTGGGAAAGCCTTCCAGGAAGCCTGGGCAAAGGTACAAAAAATGAGGGTTGGATTTTTATGTGAGGGAGACAGCAAGAACGCCAGCTTGGCTTGAGTAGAGAATAGATGGAGTAGTAATATGCAATTAGCTGGAAAGGTAGGCTGGAACCCAGCTGCAAAAAACCCCAAAAAAACCTCTAAATGCTAACCCAAGGATTTTATATTTTATCCTAGGGCTAATGGGGAGTCACTAATGATTCTTGAGCAGAGGAATTAGATGGTCAGACCTGAGCAGCTTCATAGAGGATGGATTAGAGGAGGGAAGATTTGTAGGCAGGGAGACAAATTAGAAGGTTATCAGTAAGAAGCCATTAAAGAAGCCATGAGGACTTTAACTAAGGCGGCAACAATGTGAGTGAGGACAAAGGGATGGGTTTAAGAGATATTGTGAAGGTAAAATCAGCAAAGTGTGGCAATTTATTGGATAAGAAGGGTTTAGGGAGAGGGAAAAGTTGAGGATAAATCTTGGGTTGAGAATCTGGATGATTGGGAGGTCGCTTGACAGAAATAGAGAATATTAGAAGTAAGAAAAGGTTTTGGAGGAGAAAGATAATGAATTCTTTTCCCAAAATGCTGTGTTTGAAATGCTTTGGGATGAACCCACATAAATCATCAGTCTTTCTTACATTACCAACAAAACCTAGCAGGAAGGGAGAGAAAATCAATTCAAAATCACTACAGAATATATAAAACATTTAGGAGTCCATTTACCAAGACACACATACAACTCTAAGATATTCTTTACACAAATAAATATAGACCTAAATGGATTGTTCATAGTTGGGCTGCGCCAATATAATAAAAATTCAACTGTTGCCTAAATGAATTGTTTAGTCAGGGTCATACGATTCAAACTACCAAAGAATAACTTGAGAGAGCTGGAAAAACTAATTAAAAAAGAAAAAGTCAAGATTCTCTAGGGAAATAATGCAAAAATAATAGTCCTATGTCTGAAACAATACAACAATAATTATCCAAACTATTTAGTTCAGGCTAAAAAATAGAAAAGTCAATCAGGGAACTGAATTGGCATACTACATTTAGAGAAGCAAGCAAATGCAACAAAAACCTGGAGGCTATAACCACTGGGATGAGGACTCATTAGTCAAGATCTGACACCCGGGTAGAGATGACTAACAGGCATTTCCTGATGATGTTGTTTGTCCTTCGTTTTTTCGAAGAGGACCACTGACATCACAGGATGATGTCTTGACTCTTGAATTAGACTTATGTGTGGCAGAGCTACACAAAGTCATCACCCTCACTCTCTCTTCAAGAATCACTGAAGTCTAGTGGCGAGACAAAAGGCAGATAATAGCATGGGATGCAGTGGATGACCTTGGCGTCTTTGATGTCTGACCAAGTTTTATAAGTTTGTTCCTATACCATCAGATCTTCCCCAGCAGTTTTCATTTACTGTCATTCCTATTCTGTCTCTAATTCATCCCGATCTACTAGTTCCTTCCCTGATATATACAAACACCCTTGTCTTACTCATCCTTCAAAAAAAGAACCTTTCTTGATCCTACCATCCACGCTAGCTATCCCTCTTACCTTTCCTGGCTTTCTCCTTGAAGAAAAGTTATCTATACTCATAGCCTTCACTTCCTCTACTCTGTTCTTATTCTTTTTTTTCCTGCAATCTATCTCCCAGCCTCATCATTTCAACTAAACTAGTGTCTCCAAAGTTAACAATGATCCCTTAACTGTCAAACCTGATGCCCTTTTCTCTCTCCTTATCCTCTTTCATTCATTCATTCATTTATTTATTTTCTGTAGCATTTGACACATCTGATCCCTTTCTTCTTTCAAATAATATCTCTTCTCTGGGTTTTCCTGGCCCTACTCTCATCCACACTCTCTGTGATCCAGCAACATCGAGCTGTTTCTTGTCCTTAACACAGGACTCTGTAACTTTGGACTGGCATCCCGCCATGTCTAGAATGCTTTTTCCCCTCACCTTTTCCTCTTGGATTTCTTGGCTTCCTTTAAGACTCATCTTAAACATCACTGGTAAAAGGCCTCACTTGGTTCCTCTAGTGCTAATACCTTCCACCTGCTCTGGATTATTTTTTAAATAGACCTATTTGTTTACATGGTATCTCCTCTATTAATATGGAAGCTTCTCAGTGCAATGATATCTCCTTACATTCACATACCACACAAAACTGAGGGTTTTCTGGGTTCAAGAGTTTGCACAGGTTTGTGACTTTTCTTGAACAATTCTAGATTATTTACCAGAGTGTATGGACCAATTAAAGGTTCCACTGCCAAGAGTTCATTAGGTTTTAAGTAACATTTTAAATACAGGAGAGTCAGTGAATTGGGAATGTTTTATTTGCCTAAGGGATAAATTCAGTGGAATGTACACAGAAAATGGAAAATTCTACCGTATTGAGGTTATGATACAAAGGCTGTTGCAGCATCAAGTTCCTTGTGAGAGACTAATACTTAGAGCTTTCATTATCCCAAAGTGTTGGTTTTATCATCTGAAATTGGCTATTAGTAAGAAATATTGCTCCTGACTAATAACTAAGATAACAAGTTTAAGTAGAATTGTCCATGACTTATTAACAAATCCTTTCTTCCCTTGGCCTCAGGATGTGGATCTGAGATGTGGATGTTTTTTTAATTTTCCCTTGAAAAATTGTATTCATGAATCATAAAAGAGAATATCAGAGTTGGGACCTTAGAGATCAACCCAACTCGTTCATTTTACAAGAGGAAATTGAGGTCTAGAGGGGAAGACGTGTGCCCTGCCCAAGGTTGCCCCGTCAATCAGGGGCAGAGCTGGGTGGGACTTGAACTTGCTCTTCTGGAGTCCATCCCCCAAGGACTGCCACTGCTCCTCTTCTGACTGCAAAAATAGAAAGCTGAGTTTGGCAATAAATTCATTTTTATGAAAGCTGCCTTGAGTTAAGTGGTCTTGTATCTCACTTTTAGGAGAGTAATAGTCCAGAGCTGCCAGGCAGCCCTAATCTTTCTAAGGGGGCTGGGCACCTGTCTCCATCAGTGAGCCCGGACCAAGCCATAGCTATCCCACAAAAATTCATTGACCATGTGGAAAGCCTTATAAATGGAACTTGGTGTTTTGGGTGTGAAATGGGAAAGAGGAAAATGGAAGAGAGATTATACCTACCTGGCTTTAGGAATATAGCAGGTTGTTAAGTACAGTTTAGAGGAAAACCTTTAAAAAATAAACTTTTTAGGGGGCAGCTGGGTAGCTCAGTGGATTGAGAGCCAGGCCTAGAGACGGGAGGTCCTGGATTCAAATGTGGCTGCAGACACTTCCTAGCAGTGTGACCCTGGGCAAGTCACTTAACCCCCATCACCTAGCCCATACTACTTTTCTGATTTGGAATCAATAAGCAGTATTGATTCTAAGTTGGAAGGTAAGGGTTTTAAAAAAGGAAGGGTAGAGGGAGAAGAGGCTAGAGATATTTATTCTGCCTCCTTTCAAGGCTCACAAGGACAGCCCTCACTACCCATGTGGGACCCACTCTTATTATAGAAGACACCATAGTGTTAGGAGCTGAAGGATTAGAAGGGGAAGGGATATAAGTCCATACATAGGTCCAGAGCTAGAAGTAACCTCAAAGGTCATTTAGTCCAACCCCTTCATTTATAGATGAAGAAACTCAGTCCCAGAAGTTTCAATGACTTTCTCAAGGTCACACAAGTGGTCAGGGAAGGAGTGTGAACCCAGTGCCCAGGGTCACAGAGCTAGGAAGTGGCAGGTCAGATCTGAATCTCTGGGCCTGGCTCTCCATCCACAGAGGCACCTCCATGCCACCTCCCCTCCCCCTTCTTCAAGGGAAACAAATTCCTGCCCAGAGGGGAAAAAGAAAGTTGGAGCTAGAGGCTACCACTCTGTTCTCAGAGACAAGAACTGGACTAAAATTCTTTCTATCTGCTTCCTTAAATATTATTCATCTAGGGTCATGAAGGCAAACCTATGTCTTGTCACTCTTTGTGGGCACACACACATGCTGTTGCTGGCAGAGTTCGGTAGAGGGACTCTGGCAGAGCTGCTCCCCTCCCCCTCTCCACCATGCCTGATGACATAGTTTCATGTCCCCACCCCTTTGCCTGGCAGCCAATGGGAGCACATAGAGGGTAAGGTGGGTGGCTCACAGGTGGCAGAGCTGGAGGGGAGCAGAGAGCTCGGGCCACTCCCCTCCCCCTCTCTATACTCACTGAGGACATTCCTCACTTCACCCGCCCCTCTGCCCAGCAGCCCAATGGGAGCACTTTCTTCCTCCCCTGTGTGGGGTAGGCGGGGGAGGGGCACATGTGATTGGGCAGGGGTAGGGGCAGGGCATGGCTTGTAGTCTCTGGGGGGGGCAAGGGGCAAGGCATGGCATACAGTCTCTAAAAGATTCACCATCACTGATCTAGGGGATATGATTGGGTTTAATCTAGCTTCTGATCACTTTGTCATCATTATCGAGGGGAAGGAAACCCTTTCCCACACAATATCAGTTCTGCAATGAACACACTTAGAGAATAGGAAAGAAACCCATTTTTTCCAAATCACAGCAAAACAGAAATCAGAGATAGCATATATAAGAGGATATATACTAGACAATGCAGAGTGAAGGAGCTCTTCCATTGGGAATGAGATAACATGAATTAGCAGAGAGCAAAGAGAGAAGAAAGTCAGAGAGAGAGAGAGAGGAGACAGAAAGATAAAGAGAGAAGAGAATCAGAGAGAGTCAGAGAAAGAGAGTCAGAGATAGATAGAGAGAGACAGAGACAGAGACAGAGACAGAGAGAGAGAGAGAGAGAGAGAGAGAGAGAGAGAGAGAGAGAGAGAGAGAGAGAGAGAGAGTCCTAGATCTTAACCAAGAGAAACTCTAAGTCTCTTTTGTAGCAAGCTGGGGATGGGGACATAATGGACCAGACTACTGGCTCCTCTTGTGTCTTCCCAGTCCTTTCCTTCAGCAACCTGAAATGGGGTTGGTCCTTTCTATCTTCTCTTCTCAAAGATGGAAGTCAGAAGTGCCAGAAGAGACAGAACTCTTAAAGAGTCCCAAGAATATTAAGAATTCTGGACAACTCTGCCCAGTCCCTCCCTCAGGGGCAAGGTCTTCATCTTCATCTTCGCCATTAAAGAAGAGTCCCATTCCAATGGGCTTCAGGACAGGAGTTACACTTCTTACCACTCCTCTTCTCACACACTCCTGAGTTTGTTCCATTCTCTTGCTTGAGAGGAAGAAAGAATGAGAAGAGCCTGAGAAGGAGGTTGTTGTATTTTCCTCCAGGGACATCTGCTGGAGCCAGGGGCAGGTAATCTAGAGTCCTAATATCAGAGCTCCCAGGAGCCTTATTGAACATCGGGTCCAACCAAGGTTAAACCGAGGCCCAGAGGAGATGAGGGCCCAAACAAATTCAAAGTAGATATGGAGCTTAAGCCTGCAGTGTCCTGGCTCCTTCCACTGCCCTATCTCCTCTTCCCGTCAGATTGTGGGTGGGTGTCCAAGGGACAGGAGCCGGGCGAGCAGGCACTCCAGATGTCCCCTCATTTCTGTGCTGACTGCTGGGCAGTGGGTGAGGTGAGGGGCCTCACTTTATCCAGAGGCCTCACCTAAGCTCAGCAATGCACATAAACATATTTTACATGTAAACTGGCCAATTAAGAAGGCAAATGTTTTAAAACATGAGGATTTATTGGCATAAAATTTGCCATCTATCAACACTGCATAAACAGTTCTGCATAAAAAGCCATCTGGAAAGGAGCCGTTTATCATGTTTATTCAGTTACAAGTTGGTGGTTTGGAATTGGTGCCTGGCTCATTAGCAGCAAGGACAGAGATGGCCTGTGTGGCTGTGCAGGCCCGCGTGGGTGGCTGTAAGTGGATGATGGCAGGGGGACAAGGCGTGTCTACACGGGGACTTGGGGAGTGTGGGTGCATGTGTGCCTTTGTGTTCTGTGCCCCTAGGAAGCCCTGAGCTGGGGATGGTCCCCTGACCCCCTTCCCTCCCTCCCTCCCTCCCTCTCAGTCCTCTCCATCTGTCTCCCCTTTATGGCCCTCTTTATTCCTTGTTAGGGACCGAAACCCTGGATTCCTGTCTTGTCTCTTGTTAGACCATGAGCAGAAAGAAGGCAGAGACAGGACTGTATCTTCCCCA
Source organism: Gracilinanus agilis (assembly GCF_016433145.1). Classification (NCBI taxonomy): domain Eukaryota; kingdom Metazoa; phylum Chordata; class Mammalia; order Didelphimorphia; family Didelphidae; genus Gracilinanus; species Gracilinanus agilis. The sequence goes on along the minus strand of NC_058131.1, from coordinate 348,974,357 downwards.
GTACAGGGCCTTGCATAGAATAGGTATTCTATAGATGTTTATGGAATGGGGCAGCTAAGTGGCACAGTGTTTGTGTGCCGGGATTGGAATTAGGAGAATGCAGCTTTCTCAGTTCAATCTGGCCTCAGAAACTTATTAGCTGTGTGACCCTGGGCAAGTCACTTAACCCTCATTGCCTAGCCCAGTTGATGGCAAACCTATGACACGCATAGCCATTTTTGATGACATGCAGCCACATACAGAGTAGTGTGGGGCTGCATGCTGAGGATGAAACACTTGCTGTGGTGTAGTGTAGACACTCTGTGCGCTATAGATGACAATTCTACCTGTATTAATTTACCTATTTTGGTTTATTAAATACAGCTATATATTAACAATTATACATTTTTGTTATTTAAACTAGAGATATTGTGAAATTATGGTTTTTTCCTCCAAGTGACACACCAACTGAGTTATGCTTGGTTTCTTGGAGAATTTTGACACACCAAACTCAAAAGGTTGCCCATCACTGGCCTAGCCTGTGCCATTCTTCTGCCTTGAAAACAATACACAGTATTGATTCTAAGATGGAAGGTAAGGGTTTAAAAAAAAAGACAAATAGATAAGGAAGCTAGGGCAGCTTGCTGGTTCAGTAGATAGAGAGCCAAGCTGGAAGTCTGACTCCAGAGTCAGGGTTCTAAATCTGGGTTCAAATTCTACCCTCATAGCTGCAGGTAGGTAGCACAGTGGGTAGAGTGCCAGGGCTGGAGTCAGGAGAACCCGGGTTTAAATCAGGCCTCAGATTACTTCCTAGCTGTGTGACCTTGGGCAAGTCACTTAACCCTGATTGCCTAGGCCTTGCTGCTCTTCTGTCTTAAAAGCGATACTAACATAATATCAATAATATGGAAATAGGTCTTGATCAATGACACATGTAAAACCCAGTGGAATTGTGCATTGGCTACGGGAGGGGAGTGAGAGGAGGGGAGGGAAAGAGCATGAATCAAGTAACCATGGAAATGTTTTCATAATTTCATAATAAAATTTCATAATTTCATAATCAATTAAAAATAAATTTTAAAAAATGATACTAAGACAGAAAGTAAGGGTTATAAAAAAGAAAAAAAAATTCTACTCTCCCATACTTGCTACCTATGTGACAATGCAAGTTACTTACCCTCCTCTTGGCCTCAGTTTACTCATCTATAAAATGCAGGGATTTGGAGTAGGTGGTCTTGGGTCCTTTCAAATTCTAGATTCACAATCCTATGATCCTATAAAACCTAATTTAATTCAAGTCACTTCAACAAGCACTGATTAAGCTCCTGCTGGGTGCCAGGTCCTATGTTAGTATTGAGGCATACAAAGAGAAAAAGAAAATAATCCTTTTCCTAAAGGAGCTTATATTCTACCAGAGAAAAACAATATGTATACATGTAAGTAAAAATTGATATACACATAGTATGAAAACATGGTAATTTAAGGGGTTGGTTGGCAAGGGCAGAGTGCTAACTACTAGAGGAATCAAGATGGAACTTGAGCTGAGCCTTCTAAAGGGTCAGAAGTCAGGAGAGAGCATCTCCCAGAAAGGGGGACAGACAGCCTCTGCCACAGCATATGGGGGATGTGGAATGTCTGTTTAAAGAACATCAAGTAGGATAGTTTGGCTGGAAAATGAAGTAGTGTGTGCCTCAGTTTCCTCATCTCCCTCTCTTTTTCACCTTCCATCTGAGAATCAATCCTAAGTAGTGATTCCAAGGCAGAAAAACAGAAATGGCTAGGCAATGGGGGTTCGGTGACTTGCCCAGGGTCACACATCAAGGAAGTGTCAGAGGCCATGTTTGAACCCAGGACTTCCTGCTTGGCTGTCTATCCACTGAGCCACTTAGCTGCCTCAGTTTCCTTATGTCGAAGATGGGGATAATAATTCCTATAGCACTTTCTTCATAAGATTGTTGTAAGGGGCAAGTAAGTTAATGTATGTCAAGCCCTTTGCAAATCTTAAAGTATTACAAAAATATGTTATTATTTTTACTAGTGCTAATATGTTAGTTGTCTATACACAAAAAATTGGGTCAGATTTGACTCCCGCATCAATAACGTATCATATCATTTCCTGTCAAAATAGAATTAATTTCAATTTTTGTGATGTTGTTCAATGCTTACTATATTGCCTTCTTTTCTCAAAGAGAGGGATGATACAGGTATGGGGGCTTCTTTGTGGCTTACAGGCCTCTGGCCATTCCTACTCTTACTCCTTAAACATTTTCCAATATATTCTTTAAGCATTCCTCATCTATTCCTTCCTTTGCTTTAAAGTCATGGCATGAAATTGAAGGCATGTCCATCAGTCGGGGAATGGCTGAACAAATTGTGGTCTATGGTGGTGATGGAATACTGCTGAGCTGTAAGGAACGATGGACTGAATGATTTCAGAAAGAGCTGGAAAGACCTTCACGGACTGATGCAGAGTGAAATAAGCAGAACCAGGAGAACATCGTACACAGTAACTGAAATATTGCGGAACCATCAACTTTGAAAGTCTTTGCTTCTACAGCAATACAGTGATGCAGGACAATTTTGAGGGACTTAGGACAAAGACTGCTCAGCTGTCCACCTCCAGAGAAAGAACTGTTGGAGTTGGAATGCAGATAAAAACATATGATTTATCACTTATTCATTTGGGTTTATGTTTGGGGTTTTGGTTTTATGTGATTAATCGCTTATAAAAATGGACAATATGAACATACATTTTGCATGATAATACACGCATCACCCAGACCAAATTGTTTGATAGCTTTGGGAGAGGAGAGGGAAGGGAGAGAGGGAGATAGTTTGGATCATACAACTTTGGAAAACTTATGTAGAAATTTGGTAAAAAATTTGTTGAAGTTTGGTTAAAAAAAAAAGAAAAGGAAAAAAGAAAGTCATTGAATATCAAAATATATGTGGATTTAAACCAGAGCATCTTGGTAGAATTTCTCTACCACCTCATCCTCAGCAACAGATATCATCCTACATTGTGTTTGTTTTATAAATACTTATCATGAACTTTATAAAACAAGATAACCAAATATTCTGTGAAATTATGTTTCTTTTGGCCTTTGAGTGTACAATAAAATCAACACTGCTGATTTCTCCCTTTGTTTCTGCAAGGCTCCTTTGAGCCATGCTTTTACTGGGTTCAACTGTGTTTCTTATTTCTGGTGAGAAATAAGAATACAATTCAATTTCTCCATTGACATGCCCATTCATTGATGAGGATCTTACACAGAGTAAGACAGGGTAGAGAGTACCAAAAGTTAAGTTAATGTATAAAGATGGCCTACAAACTATGAGTCTCAGCACCCTCTCTTTCCTTTGGGGATACTCTGCCTCTGTCACTGTAGAAATGGAACAAGATCTTACATATTGAGAGTCATTTCGTATTTTTATTTATTTAATTATTTGCCAGGGCCAGAGGATTTATGACCAAGTATCTTGTCCTGAGCTGCGGTACTTAGCTAGGCTGGAGTTCCCAGGGACATTCTTATTCTGCTTTTCTTTTTGAAGTAAAGATCAAAATTAATACCAAGCTGGAAGAAATGATAGTAATGAGAACAATATATGGAGTGTATTTAAAACAACTCTAACCTGAACTATCAAGAGAAATTATTGATGCCTGGGATATCCTTCTCTCTCCTTCCCACCTCTTCTCCAATCCCCATCTTGAGTGCTTTCCCTTTCTGTCAGGGAGTGGGCAGCAGGACAAATCCTCAGTCTTCTGGAGTCATGGTAGGTCATTATGGTGATTTGAGTGCTTAAGTCTTTCAAAGTTGTTTATCTTTACAGTGTTGGGTTTTTTAATTCAAAAATATTTTATTCTCCCAATTACATGCAATAACAATTTTCAGCATATGATTTCTAAAATTATAAGATCCAAATCATCTTCCTTCCCTCCCTACTCTCTGCAGTGGTATGCAATTTGATCTGAGTTATTCATGTACTATCATGTAAAACATACTTCCATATTGGACTTTGTCGTAAGAGAATACTCACATAAAACTAAAATCCCCAAACAAAACTGTAAATAAACTAAAGTGAGAAATTGTATGCTTTCATCTGCATTCCAACTTCTTTCTCTGGAGGTAGACAGCATTCTTTGTCAGAAGTCCCTCAGAACTGTCTTGGATCATTATAGTGCTGAGAGTATGTGCTAAGCACTTAAATTTTTTTTAAATTTTAATTTAAAATTATTTTCCCACGGTTACATGATTCTTGTTGTCTCCCTCCCCACTTCCCTCTCCCCACCCAGCTGGCAAGCAATTCCACTGGGTTATACATATATTATCACTCAATACCTATTTCCATATTATTTATTTTTGTAAGAAAGTGATCTTTCCTATACCCATATAAAAAAGTGATATGTTTTCTTCTAGATTTTTTCCTCCTGTCATTCTTTTTCTAGAGGTGGATGCATGAAGCACTTTTTTAAAAACATTTATTAATATTCATTTTTAACATGGTTAACATGAAGCACTTTTAACAAATATCTGATTTGATTCTGACAACAACCCAATGATCCTGACAATACAATTAGAATAATAATACTACTGTAATACCTACCATGAGGTAGGTAGTAATATATATTATGGTAGTAGGGAGTAATATAGATCATATATTAATATAAACAATATGGAAATATTTATTAGGTGCCAGGCACTATGTCAAGCATTAGGGATTCAAGTAAGAAAAAGAAAGACAATCCCTGTCCTCAAACCAACGGGGAAAGACAATATACAAAAGGAAGCTAAAGTGTGAACAGGAGGGCATTCAGGAAGGGAGCATGATAATGATAGTGGAGTTGAAACTAAGCAGAATTGGGGGCAGCTGGGTGGCTCAGTGGATTGAGAGCCAGGCTTAGAGATGGGAGGTCCTGGGTTCAAATCTGGCCTCAGACACTTTCTAGCTGTGTGACCCTGGGCAAGCACTTAACCCCTCATTGCCTAGCCCTCACCACTCTGCCTTAGAATCAATCCATAGTATCAATTCTAAGATCGAAGGCAAAAGTTAAAAAAAAATAGACAAAATTGAACCAAATGCTTTTTTTTATGGTCAATTAACAAGTACAGTAATTCTCTACAACTTTAAGTCAATTATGGGATGGTAAAGATATGGCCTGCTATGTAATATCACCTGTGATAGCTTGTCTGTTCATTTCCAATATTCTCGTCAAGGTGCCCTTGATGCAATGTGTAGACCACTCATAAAAATTTCGTATGAATGGGCAGTTTGGCATGTGGGTTGGCAGTGGATCATGTGTTGGTCCTGGAGGAGTCAGGAAGACTGTAGGTCAAATCCAGACTCAGATAGGTAGTAGCTGAATGACCCTAGGCAAGTCACTTAAGGTCTGTTTGCCTCAGTTTCCTCAACTATAAAATAGGAATAATAATTTACATCTCTCATGGGGCATGAGGCACAGAATGGAGAAGCTGCCAAATAATGGATATTTTGTCCCGATGGTGGGAAGCATAGTCCTGGGTGAGCTGCTCTGTTCTGAAGTGTTCCTTAACTGGTTCTAAAGAGATTAAGTAAGAGAAGTTTTTGGTAATGAAAGAGTAGGAGTCTGATGAAAATCAGACTAGCAGACAAAGTATGATTTTGTGAAAGGTGAGCTTTCTATGGGAGCCTTTATTGAGGGTACACTGGAGTTTCTTCCCTTTTATCTTTTGCATTTTGTCTCATAATATAAAGGAACTACAAGTGGGAACTTTTCCTTTACTTCCCTTAGACAGGTGAGAGGCAAATCTTCCCTTATTTCTGTATTATATAGGAGAATCTTTATAGGTACAAACACATGTATGTATTTTATACACACATGTGCATACATGTGTGTATGTACACAATTTACATATAGGCTGCATCTATTATTTCATGGGTATATGTCCACGGGATCACAGAAATCAGACCTGACTGAACAACCACCACAACACAAAGTATTCTTGGCAAGGAAACTCCTACCAATGTAGGTCACCACTTGCTCTGCAACTCAAGAGTTTGAGAGCTACCTGGGGCACTGAGTATGTCTTAAGTGACTTACCCAGTGATTTGTCACACGACAAGTACAGGTCAGAGGCGGGATTTGAACCCAGATCTTCCTGGCTCCAAGGCTTAGCTCTCTTTCCTCTATACCTCACTGATGTATAATAGACACTATAAATTATGGCTGTTCACAACTCATGCTTTAGAGTGTGGATTTCTAGGCTCCAAGTCTCTAATCTGCTCTTGTGAAGATAATTTGACAGCCCACAAAAGCTGTGAGCCAGGAGGAGATGGCATGATTAGAGCCATGAACATTTAGAGAGACTCTCAGATGTCCCCAGAGTCATTGCTCATTCAGCAATGCAGAAAGGGGAGGGCAACAAATACCATTAAAGAGACAGCAAATAATGAAAATGAAAAAAAAATCAGTTCGAAATTGAATTTTGGAGCCATTTTATTGAAGCCTGAAAGCTTTAAAAAAAATAAATAGAGAGAGCATATATTCTTCAGCTGGGCCGCATTTGAGAAATGTGGAGATGCTGGAATGGCTGGGAAAGCTGGGGAGAATGGGGAGGCTGGGGGTGCTGGCCCCTGGCACAGTCCCAGACGTTGGAACTTTCAGCCAGAATCTTAGACTACCAGAATTAGAAAGGACTTTAGAGATGAGATCCTGGATATAAAGCAAGAAGGAGCCTCATAGGCCATCTAGTCCAACTCCCTCATTTTACAGAGGAGGAAATATCATAGGCCTAGAGAGGTCAAGTGATTGCCTAAAATTTGCCTAAAAAATTTGACCAGATAAGTAAAGGTCAGAAGTGGGGTTCAAATGCACGTCGTCTGACTTTGAAGGTCTTCTGAATGCAGCCATCATCTAGCCTGACCCGACTTGTTTGGCAGATGAGGAAACCGAAGGCAAGTGATCCTAGATTTAGAGATGGAAGAGAACTCAGAAGTTGCCTAGTCTGACCCCTTCATATTACAGATGAGGAAACTCGGTTGGGGCAGTGAGGTGGAGCAGTGTCTATCGTGCCAGTCCTGGAGTCAGGAAGACTTGAGTTCAAATCTGATCTCAGACACTAGCTCAGACCCTGGGCAAATCACTTAATTCTGTTTTCCTCAATTTTCTCATTGTAAAATGAGCTGCAGAAGAAAATGACAAACCACTCTAGTATCTTTTGCCAAGAAAAACCCCAAATGGGCTTACAAAGAGTTGGACACAGCTGAAACGACTGAACAATACTCAGTCTCAGAGGTTGTTTACTCAAGGTAAAGGGTGGGAGACGATGGTACCTAGAATCCTGGAAATTTATAATGTGCCAGGCACCTTGCTGAACACTGAGGATAAAAAGAAAAGCAAAAGACAGTCCTTGCTCACCAGACATTCACAGTGGAATGGGGGTAGATAACTCACAAACAGTTATGTACAAATAAGATAGAGGTAGGGTAAACTGGAGATTATCTTGGAGGGAAGGTGCTTTTTAGAGAAGATGAGATTTTAGATAAGTCAGAGGCAGACAGGGGACTCAGTAGATAGAGGGCCAGGCCTAGAGATAAAGGTCCTGGGTTCAATTTTGACCTCAGACACTTCATAGCTGTGTGACCCAGGGCAAGTCACTTAACCCCCATTGCCTACCCCTTTCCATTCTTCTGCCTTGGAACCAATACACGGTATTAATTCTAAGACAAAGTAAAAGTTTTTTTTTTTTTAAAAAGGTTTTAGTTAGATCATACAGAGAGGTAAAGATGAGGAAGGAGAGAATTCCAGGCAGGGGGAAACAATAGTGCTCAGTTAGAAGATGGGGTGTCTTGTAACAGGAACAGCAAAGAGGCCAGCATTCCTGGATTAGACAGCTAGAGGAAAAAAAGGTATAAGAAAATTGGAGAGGTGAGAAGGAGTCATGGGGGCAAACTTCATTTTTTTGTTCAAGGTTTTTTTTTTTTTTTCTGGGTGATACATGTATTACACAAAACATAGTTCCATATTGTTCATTTTTGTAAGTGAATAATCTTATAAAATCAAAATCCCAAAATATAGACCCAAATAAACAAGTGGTAAATTGTATATCTTCATCTGCATTTCTACCCCATTAGTTCTTTCTCTGGAGGTGGTGAGCAACATTCTTTGTCATAAATCCCTCAGAATTGTCTTGGGTCATTGTATTGCTGTTAGTAGCTAAGTCTATTTATCACATTTGATCATTCCACAATACTGCAGTTACTGTGTACAATGTTTTCATTTCACTCTGCATCAGTTCACATGGGTCTTTCCATCTTTTTCTGAAACTTTCCTGTTCATCATTCCATATAGTACAATAGTATTGCATCACCATCATATACCACGACTTGTTCAGTCTTTCCCCAGTTGAGGGATGTCCCCTAGTTTTCCAGTTCTTTGCAACCATGAAAAGAGCTGCTATAAATATTTTGCACAAACAGATCCTTTCCCGTTTTTAAAAATTTTTTGGGATACAAACCTAGTAGTGGTATTAGTGGGTCAAAAGATATGCATTCTTTTATAGCCCTTTGGACATAATTCCAAATTGCCCTCGAGAATGGTTAGATTAATTCACAACTCCATCAGCAATGTATTAGTGTCCAGGGAGGCAAACTTCTAACCAAAACACCCAAATATGAATCATTTGTATCTTAATCAGATATGGAGAAAAACCACTTACATTCTAAGAACTAAAGAAATCAAACTAACAGATGAAAACCAAAGAAACAAAACACTAAAATACGTTGTCCTGGTTCTCCATTCAGATCTGTCAGAGACTCACCTGCTTTGGACGTTGTTTTCCTTTCTTGTTTTCCATTTTTGTCACTGGTGTGTCTGCTCCCCTTTTCCACCCATCTCACTTTGCATAATTTTGTAAGTGTCTTTTCATATTTTTCTGTAATAATAATAGCTAACATTATATTACATTTAAGGGTTTTGAAGCACTTCACATATATTATCTCATTTGGTCCTACAGCAACCCTGTGAAGGAGGTGCTTTTATTGTCCTCATCTTGCAGATAAAATAACTGAGGCTGAAATACATTAAGGCTAACTTGCCCAGGGCTGAGGCAGGATTTGAACTCAGGTCTTCCTGGTTCCAAGTCCAGCATTTTATCCACTCTGCTACCCAGGTGCCTCTAATCTTCACCAAAAGCTAAATTTTTTAAAAAAAATTTCTGTAATTGTCCAGTTTGTGGTCTTGGAAATGTAAATGTATGACAGCAGACCTGAGTACAGCTACAGGGAGTAATGAGAAGAGGACCAGAGTCAGGAGGTCTAGGTTTGACACACTCCCTGTGGAACTTTGGGTAAGTCATTTCCTTTTTTTAGCCTCAATTTTTTTCCTCCTATAAATCACACTATTAGACGAGGTAATCTCTAAGCTCCCTTCCAGCTCTGACAGTCTAGGAGTTGGGCCAGAAACCTATTTTTTCCTCTATAAAATGGGGATGTGACAACTGGCAAATGGCTTAACTGCTCAGTGCCCCTAGGCAGCTCTCTAAGACTATAAGTTACAGATGAGTTGGGAGATCTATATCAGGAGAGGGAATTCCCTGCCCCAAGAGAAGCACAAGGTTGGACTGGATGGATCAATAGACAGACAGATAGGCAGGCAGGCAGGCAGGCAGGCAGGCAGGCAGGCAGACAGACAGACAGACAAACAGATAGATAGATGGATAGTTAGATAGATAGATAACAGGCAGATAGATAACAGGCAGACAGACAGATAGACAGAGAGACAGGCACATACACATATATTTATGAACATCCATAGATGGATAGATTTATCCATACATACATACATCCCTCCCTCTCTGTCTCTGTTTCTGTCTCTGTCTCCCTCCATCTCTCTTTCTTTCTCTCTCTCTCTCTCTCTCTCTCTTTCTCTCTCTCTCCCTTTCTCTTTCTTTCTCTCCCCCTCTCTCTCTCCCTCTCCTCCTCTTTCTCTCTCCCTGTCTCTCTTTCTTCCTCCCTTTCTCTCTCTTTCTCTCT
>NC_058131.1:348710317-348964006 GCF_016433145.1 Gracilinanus agilis | reverse complement strand
TTCCTCCCTCCCTCCCTCCCTCTCTCTCTCCATCCCTCCCTCCCTCCCTCCCTCTCTCTCTCTCTTTCTCTCTTTCCCTTCCTCTCTCTCCCTTCCCCCCCCCACTCTCCCTGTAAATAGACAGATACAAAGATGGCTATAGATATAGATAGATAGATACAAACATATATGGATAGATAGATGCAGTAGATAGCTACAATGAGATGATGTGTGTAAAGCACTGTATAAATGTCTGGTATTCTTGATATTATAGATAGCTAATGAGGCTACTAATCCCTTCCTTACCAACCTCCCAGGATCCTGAGCATTCTTTCAGCACTATAGAAATGAGAGCTGTCATTATTATTAATCATGCCAGCAGTTCCATCCAGGTTCTATCAGGTTCAGATAAGGACAAAGAGGCCCAGGAGCCACCTGGTGGCTCCCTCCCACTCTAGCCCTAATCTACCTTTCCAGGTGTTGCTCATGAATTCCCTTCATACACCCAACAATCCAGCCAAAACAGCCTGCTTGACCTTCTCGGCCTCTCCTCCTTGCCTTTTCACAGCTGGTTGGTCCCGCTGCTCCCCAGCCTACAATGCCGTCCTCATCTTGGCCTCTTAGAATCTCCAGCTTCTTCCAAGCTCAGGATGTCCTACGTGAGGTCCCTCAGGATCCGCCCCCAGCCCCCGGCCCCTCTCCTCTGGTTGCCTATACTTTCCCTCTCACACCTGAATTGCTTTGCACTTACTTAAAAAAAAATCTATTTATTTGTACATGTTATTTCCTTCAATAGAACCCAAGTTCCTGGAGGTCAGGGGCTGGTTTTGTTTTTGATTTTGCTTTTTTACTTTGAATTCCCAGCACCTCCCATAATAGTTGGTCTAAGGAAGGTGCTTAAGAAATGTTCATTGTTCACATGTAAAACCCAGTGGAATTGCTCATCAGCCTCAGGAGAGGGTTGGAGGAGGGGAGGGAAAGAACATGAATCATGGAAGCATGGAAACATATTCTAAATCGATTAATTGAATAAATAAACTTAATTAAAAAAAGAAATCTCATTGTTAGGGGGCAGCTGGGTAGCTCAGTGGATAGCCAGGCCCAGAGATGGGAGGTCCTGGGTTCAAATCTGGCCTCTGACACTTCCTGGCTGTGTGACCCTGGCCAAAGTCACTTAACCTCCCTTGCCTAGCCCTTATTGCTCTTCTGCCTTGGAGTCAATACACAGTATTGATTCTAAGATGGAAAGTAAGAGTTAAAAAAGATGTTCATTGTTAGATTCTTCACCAGAAATGTGGGTCTAATGTAGTTGAGTCCGTCCAGACTGCAAGGCCTAACTCTTTCCCCACTGTGCCTCGATGCCCCTCCCAAATTGCAAAGAAAGAAGAAATTCTCTACTTTGAACCGTCCTAATTTAAACATAAACCTTTTATTACTTTCTTACTGGCAGAAAGTACTTTCAAGTATTCATCTGATCTCTTCCCAGCTTTCAGGATTTAATGGCCATTACGTTGTATTCCTGAAAATTAATGGGAAATTTTACATTCAGAGAAGAGTGGAGTAAGAGCACTGGGGATGTGAGGAAGGGCATGACTGGGAACCTGCTGGTGTGTTTCTGATTTCAGCTCCACACAGGTCATTTCAGCCCTATGTAGAGAGCGAGCTGGTTAGGTCATCAGGTACATCCCCTTCCTCTTCCTCTCCCCCTCTCCCACTCCCCTCACTCTTTCCACTATCTGGATATAGCAGAGCAAGGCCCAGGCTGGCCAGAGTGGGATGACCATTGCTTTCTTCTCTTCTTGTCAAGCACTTTTATACATGACTAACAGTCATAGAGTGCCGGGGATTGTGCTAAGCACTTTCCAATGATTATCTTAGTTGATCTTCACAACAACCCTGGGAGGTAGATGCTATTATTACCCCCATTTTACAGATGAGAAGACTGAGGTTAAGTAACTTGCTGAGGGTCACATAGCTAATAAGTGTCTAATAATAGTTCAAATTTGAACTCAGGTCTCCCTGATTCCAGCCCTAGTGCTCTATCAATCTATTTTTTTAATTGTGTATATTGATGTTTGATGAAAAATTACTAAAGAAATTTTTAATGTTTTAAAAATAAATGAGAGACATTCATTGGTAGTAAAAATTTTGTGGACTGAGGAAAATTTGCTCTAGAGTCTAGACTATATATGGTCCATCAGTGGCTGGCGTCACTGGCCAGCAAACACTGATCTATAACTCATTATTAGATAAGGAATAACTTTAGTGCCTGCAATTGAGCAAAATATCTAGCTGCCCACACACGACTCTCTCCTGTTATATAAGGGGGAAGCCTCAAAACATTTTGTCTTGGATAGGAGTCTAGAGACAGACAAGCCCAGGAGCGTGCTGAAGTGGAAAGAGAGAGAGAAACCCAGGAGATCAGTTTTCCACTCTGGAATTCAGTATTCACTTGTGGCGTGAATTTGGACAGGTCACTTTTGCTCTGTACCTCAGTTTCCTCATCTCTATTTTTAAAAAATTCTTACCTTCCATCTTAGAATCACTATTGTGTATTGGCTCCAAGGCAGAAGAGTGGTAAGGGTAGGCAGTGGGGTTAAGTGACTTGCCCAGGGTCACACAGCTGGGAAGTGTCTGAGGCCAGATTTGAACCTAGGACCTCCCCTCTCTAGGCCTGGCTTTCAATCTACTGAGTCACCTGGCTGCCCCCTTCATCTCTATTTTTTAGAGGTTTGGGATAAAACACTTTGTAAAAGGGTTAGATAGCTGGATAGCTAGATAGAGCAAAGAAGCATTTATATATTTTTTAATTTTAATTTTTGAAAAATTATAACTTTTCATCTTAGAATCAATCCTGTGTATTGGTTCCAAGACTGAAGAGCGATAAGGGCTAGGCAATGGGGGTCAAGTGACTTCCCCAGGGTCAAGGCCAAATTTGAACCCAGAACCTCCCATCTCTAAATCCATTGAACGGCCTCACTGCTCCACAAGGAAGCATTTATTAAATATTTACTATATTTCAGGGTGGACAGCCAGGTGGTGAAGTAGATAGATTGCCAAGCCTAAAGTCAGGAAGATTCATCAGCTGCCTGATGTAAAGGACAGGATACCCAGAGTTCACAGAGTGGCTAGGACAGCTGAAGCCACCTCAGTCCCTGAGGGGAGAGGTGGATTCCTGGGTAAGGCTCTACAAAGCAGGTATAGCCCTGCTTTCTGACACTGTTCCTCGAGGTCTGAATTTAGGGCCCGGAGGAAGCTTCCCTCATGGGTTCTTCTGCTTTCTCCCTGCTTTCACCTCAGCAGGGCCTGAGTAGCCCCCAGTGCAAAAAGGAGCTTCATCAACATATTGGGTAGAGGAAGAGATTTCTGGCCTGTCTCCTCAGTCAGACTCCGCTCAATTCAAAAGAAGCCTTGATTAAGCTTTTTCTAATAAAATCCATTTTTCTCTAAAATATGACTGTATATTGGTCAGGAGTATACCTGACAGAGTCCAGAGGTATGAACGCTTACTGATAAATGTGGTGCCTTAAGTGCTTTACACTTTTTTTTATTGATAACATTTGTTTTTATAGTGCCTTCATTTCCAAATATAATTCTTCCTCTACCTCTACCCAGAGAGCTGTCTATTTTGTCATTTTTAAAAATTTTTGCAGAAAAGGTAGCTGGGTGGCTCAGTAGATAGAAAGCCAACCCTAAAGACGGGAGGTCCTGGGTTCAATTCTGACCTCAGACACTTCCTAGCTGGGTGACCCTGGGCAAGTCACTTAACCCCTATTGCCTAGCCCTTTAACTGCTCTTCTGCCTTGGAAACAATACACAGTGTTGATTCTAAAAGTTAAAAATAAAATAAAATGTAGTAGACTCTATGGTTCAGTGGCAAAAAAGGGATTTGGACTCAGAGGACTCAGTTCTCCCACTTTGTACCTATATGGATCTGGGTTGCTCTCTGGTCTTTGGGCATCTTTCAGATGAACATTTTGGTCTTTGGTGGTGTCAAATTCAAAATGGAAAGTTTACATAAGGATTCCTATAGGTCATATATCAAATCAGAAAACCACAAATTAATATCTATGTGGTGCTGGATTTTTGTTTATTTTGTTATATTTCCCATTGCATTTTTTTTTATATTTTTAAACCCTTAACTTCTGTGTATTAGTTCCTTGGTGGAAGAGTGGTAAGGGTGAGCAATGGGGGTCAAGTGACTTGCCCAAGGTCACACAGCTGGGAAGTGTCTGAGGCCAGATTTGAACCTAGGACCTCCTGTCTCTAGGCCTGGCTCTCAATCCACTGAGCTACCCAGCTGCCCCATTTCCCATTGCATTTTAATTACATTTTAATCTGGTTCTGGCTGCAACGGGGAGTTTGTAGGCCACAAATTTGATACCTCTAGTCTAAATGACCCTTACAATGCTGTCTAACTCTAAATCTTTACTTTAACACTTCTCATGTCTGTAAGATTTGAGGTATTAAAAAACACATCCCTATGATAAACCAGTGAGGCTGGCAGCTCAGGTATTATTGTTCCCATTTTACAGAGGGTGAAACTAAGGCTAAGCAAAGAGAAATGATTTACCTATGATCACACGGCCAGTAAGTGTGGGAACCTGAACATGAATTCAGGACTCCTGACTCAAATTCAACTCTCCTTGTGCTTTGCCAGGCTGCCCCACAGAGCCAAGATGTTCCTCACACAATTGTAGGAGTGGCATCGTAAAGCAATAAGGGGACTTTAGAGGTAGGGAGCTTTTTGATGCAAAGATGGCCATCAGAAACATGATGGAGAGAAAGGTAGAATAAGAACGGGAGGCAGGAAACTGTGGCAAAGGAGAAATAAAAGATGAAGAGGGTGCTGGTTCTGAGGTGGTACTCTGGGAAGGGACTGGGAAGTAGGAGAGCCAAGGGCAGGCTGGAGAGTGTGAAGCACAGGGCATTTTTCAGGAAAGCACAGACCCTTTGTCTCCAGCCAGGGAGAAGAGACCCAGATGACAAGGTCGTGACATTCCCTGTCAGGGAGACCCAGGCTCAAGGTGAAGGAGGTAGCTGAAACATCAGGGAGGATTGAACTAGAAACCCAAGAAGTGGCACTTGGGGCTCAGATAGAAAGAACCCCTCACTCTGAGAGCCCCGAAAGGGTAACAATATAAGCAGAAAGCTGGCAAGGTGGAGGCCACTGGCTTTCCAGGAGGGAACTGTTTTCTGTGGGGAGAAAGGGCACTTCTCTTAGATTTTAGTGATATCATCAGTGGAAGGCAAGGGACCTTTTCCTGAAGGTTCATTACAGAAAAACACAAGCACTAACAACATAGTGTTTTCATCAAAAGTCAAAGGAGAGCTCTGAGGACATAGTGATACACCTGTAGAACTAGCAGAAATCTTATCGACCATTTAGTCCACACACATCCCTCCCATTTTACAGATGAGAAAAATGAAGTCCGTTAGAATTTAATCAACCTGTCCAAGTTCATACAGAGTAAAATCATAGATTTAGAGCTGGAAAGGACCTTAGTGTTCCAGTCCAAGCCCTCATCTCACAGATAAGGAACCTGAGGCCCACTGAAAGTTAAGACTTGCCCAAGGTCACACAAGGAGGGTTTATGGATTTAGAGTCAGAAGGGACTTTAGAGTTATTTCATTCAAGTCCAACCCACTCATTTTATAGATGAGAATCCCAGATAAGCTAAGGGACTTGCCCAGACTCACATAGCTAGTAAATATCTGAGGCAAGATTTGAAATCAGGTCCAACATGTTTAAACTTCTTGGGACTCTTCCTGCTTCATTTCAAGCAAAGTCTCCTCTGAATTGTTGGACTAGTGTAACGATTAAAATTGATAAAGGCTGATATTATGAGGAAAACTAATATTTTATTTAGGCCCATGTTGGTAGAATAAAATTGACCACACGCCTGTAAAAATTTCAAATTGCTGCCTCAGCCATTGTGTTCCCTACCTTCCCTCATCTTGTCTGCGTAGCAAAAGAGGAAATCAAGCCCTACTTCCCAATATTTAAAGCCAGGCTTTACCTTGAAGACGTCATCCAAAACAGAAAACCCATTGAACCATGGGAAATGTAGTTTCAAAGTCCCCCACATGTCCACAGGAAGTTGTCATATATCTACATATCTTGAGGCTTAATACCTCTAAAATGGAACCCCAGAAATTCTAAATAACATATTACCCCTCCTGAGATCTGGTGAAAAAGACTGGTCTTTTTCGGTGGATCTTAAACCATAGTCAACTTCTAAATTATAGAAAATTGGGGATAAAAGAAAAGACGATAAAAACTAGCTGCATTGACAAAAAGCCAATTTGTGGCAGTCCCCTATTGGCATAAGAGTGTACATTCAAAACAAATGCATTCAACTCATTCAACTCCCCATAGTTCAAATCAATTGCACTCCTAAGTTCAAATTTGGATCTTCCTGATCCAGTGAAGGCTCTTCAGGCATCCTCATGGTGTCTTCACCAAACAGGTTCGTTGTCTGGATTTTGGGAAGATGGCAAAATCCTTATCCTGAAATTACTCTCAAAAAAATTTAAACTTTACATTATAGATTATAAAACATACATTTTCTTCTTTGGGCCTTCCCAATTAGCCACCCAAGGAGAGAGGGCTCTCCAACTTCTCTTTGGTTCATTAGGCAGGAGATCAGACTGAATGTGGACAGCCTAGCCTTGGATGCAATTCTTTGAGGCTTTGTTATCCTCCTCTCTCAATAAATAAGCAGGATCTCTTATGAAGGAGTTCATCCAGGCCTGCTCTGTCTTTTTTCCTGATGCCAATTGCTTAGATGGGAAGCAGCCTTCTCTGTATGCCCTGGCTGCTCAGAATTTACAGAATCCCAGAATCCTAGTGCTGGCAGGACCATAGATGGTGTCTCATCTAACCTTTATTTGGACCAGAATCTCTACAGCCCTGATGGTGAACCTATGACACGTGTAGCCATTTTCAATGACACATAGCCGCATGTGGCAGCTTATAGAGATATCCTCTGGACTTTACCACCATTCCCTAATCCCACTTTGCATTTTAGCCTTTATATGTTTGTTTTCCTAATTAGATTAAAAACTCCTTGAGAGCAGTCATCATTTTTCTTTGGGTTTGTATTTATATCCTCAGTATTAACACAATGTTTGAAGTATTCAGTCAATGCTTCTTGACTTGACCTTATGTCTAACCACATTCTTCTTGGTTTATTAAATACAGTTATATATATTACGATTATACATTTTTGTTATTTAAACTATAACTATCACAAAATTATGTTTTTTTCCTCAAAGTGACACACCACCCGAGTTATGCTCGGTTTTTTTTTATACTTTTATACTTTTTTAATATACTTTATACTTTAATATACTTTAATACTTTTTTTTATACTTTTTTATACTTCGGTGTATTGCCTCATAGGTGGAAGAGTGGTAAGGGTGGGCAATGGGGGTCAAGTGACCTGCCCAGGGTCACACAGCTGGGAAGTGGCTGAGGCCGGGTTTATGCTCGGTTTTTTGATGAATTTTGACACACCAAGCTCAAAAGGTTGCCCATCACTGTCTTTGACAAATGGTCATCTAATATGTACTTAAAGGCCACTTTCAGAAGGGTTAGGAAGCTCACTGCTTCCCAAGCAGCTCATCCCACTTTAGCAGAGCCTGATTAGGAAGTTTTTCCTGGCATGGAGGCTCTGTGTGCCTCTGCAATCCCATCCCAACACTCCTTGTTCTGGCCTCTGAGGCCAAGCGGAACAGATGTACTTCCATATCTCCATGACAGCCTTTCCTCAGAGAGCCCCATGAAAACTAAGTTTATCGTCATTTCTGCACCTCCCCAGGGCTAAAAGACTCCAACCTCTACTGCCCAGATTCAGTCATCCTACCCGGAATGGGCCAAGCTGTCCCCCTGCCCCCAGCCCCTATTTGGGCTGCCCAAGCTAAAACCAGATCATAGGTAGCTGCGTGATGGGATCAGCAGGAGAGACAAAGGCAAGAGGCAGTGAGGCATGTGGGGCCTGGACTCTAGGTGACGTTGAGAGGCTAAGGGGAATGGTCTGAAGGCCAGAACTAAGGGACAGGTGTCCGAGTGTAGAGCAGCCAGCAGGGAACAGCAAGGAGGTAGAGCTCTAACAAAAAGTCCAGGGATTGAGTATCAGCTCTAACGTAGGGATCAGAAGGGAACCAGCAGGGGCCTGATTTGGGCTAGTCAGGCAGGGAGGGATGGAGCCACATTCTGGGCTCTGCAGAGGAGAAATGTTTGAGAAAGATGCTGAAGGGCTGAAGGAAGCTCTCTTCTTTCCAGCTCTCACATGCCTTGAGGGGCATAGGCCAAAGATGGAAGGGTGCTATAATTGAAAAAGAGTTGGATTTTAAGTCAGAATTCCAGTGTATTCTGCATATAATTGTTTGAATGTTGTTCTATCCACTTCCATTTGAGAGCAGGACCTATTTTGGGGCTTTCTTTGTATCCACAGTGCTTACCATGGTGCCTGGCACATAGTAGGTACTTAAATAAATGACTGACTATAAAATAAGGATAACAATACCTACAGTACCTCAGAGGATTGTTGTGAGACTCAAATGAGATATTTACCATATAAGAGCTGACTCTTATTTTATTTTTAATACTGCTGTGTCAGGAGAGGGGATATGGTCTAGGGAGGCAGACAGACAAGTCCAGCCTTTGGTTCCAGCATGAGCAGCCAGGCAAGAAGAATTGCACAGTAAAGCAGCAGTCTCTACATTCATGCCTGATTAATGCAAGCCCAGGAAGAGTCCAGAGATCGCTGCAGAGCTCTCCCTTTTGGAATTTTATTCCTATTAGAACTGGCATCAAGAGGCCATCTCAAGACTTGTCCTCTACCCCCAGAGATAACTAGTTGGTGCACTGGACAAAGTGTCAGGCAAGGAATCGGGAAGATTGGAGTTTCAAACCTAGTATCATTCTTACTATCTGTGTTATCCTGGGCAAGTCATTTAGGCTCTGTCAGCCTCAATTTCCTTGACTATAAAATATGAATAATAATATCACCTCCCTGGTAGAGTTATTATGAGTCTCAAGTGAGATAATATTTGTAATGTGCTTAACACAGTGCCTAACATACAGCAAGCACTTAATAAATATTTCCTCCTTTCTCTCCTCCCTCCTTCCTTTCTTCTTTCCTTCCTTCCCATTTCTCCTTTCCTCCTTCCCTCCTTTCCTCCATTCCTCTGTTCCTTTGTTTTTTTGTTCATTCCTCACTCCCTCCCTCCTTTCCTTCTCCATCATTACTGACCATATTACCTGGGTCACAGGCCTCTTAGGATGCCTTAGGCTTCTTTCAATCCTACAAATCTTTGCTTAGTCAAAGGAGGATAATGGACAGATCCTGGAATACTTGGTCTTGGAGCCATTTTGTTGGAGGAGGGGATGGAGTTGTTGGGACAGGTAGGCAGAATTTGCTGTCAATAGTCTTGATGAAAGTGAATGAATGAATGTTGAATGAATGACTCCTCCCTCCAATAAGCCTGTGAAACATGTAGCATAAACTTTATCATCTTAGAGGAGGCTGCTGCTTAGAGAAGAGGGGGGGCCTTGCAGGAGGCCTGAAGTGATCTTCAGAGAGGTTTTTGCATTTTTCCTTCTTTAACTTAGTAGTATCCAGAAGCCTGCGGGTGTTCTCCCCCTGGGAACCAACCATCTGGCTTTCTCTCCATGTGAGTACAGACAATGACTAGGGCTCCCTCATTGCTTTGTCTGCTCTGGCAGTGGTGAGTGAGTTTCAGGCAATTAAGTCCCCCAGAGGAATCATCTTCTACTTTTCTGCCTGTGGGCACTGGGAACTTCCCCCAGACTCTACTACAGACTGCCAAAGATCCTTCAGGGGTCCCACCGTGAGACCCACTGGCACAAATGAAGGGTAGACAGCTGTCAGAGAAAAGGAAATGCCAGTCTATGAACAAACTTTCTCTGAATTAGCTAGGATGGATGAATCTCATGAGGAGTAGACACAGAGAAGCCTCCCTTTTATTCTTAGAAGGTGCCCAGCAAGAAGACCCTTTTATTCTTACAGGGAGGAGCCTGGGGTCTATTAACACAATAAATACCATGTAGTAGATAGAACACCACCTGGATCCTAGTCATATTTCTCACAACTCATAAAGAAGAGCCAGAGTTGGGATGGAGATTGGCAGGTAAAAAGATTTGGAAATAGCCAAGAAATGGCAAAGAGGCTTGACTCTGAACAAGACCCTAGTTCAGGACCCTAAGGTCAGAGGAGGGAGTATGGGCAGAGTAGAGTTGGCATGGAGGTACCATTTCCTAAATAGCAGGGGTACGGGAAGAAGTAGAAACTGGGATCTGGGCAAGACAAGATGAAAGCTTATATGTGATAAAAGACCCTTGAGAATCCATTGTCAACAAATATTAAGCACTTACTATGTGCAAGGTAAATGAATTGTTATTATTAGGTAAAGTCAGGAAAGCTGTAGAAAGGGGAATGCAAAGGGTGTGAGTTCAGGGAGCACGAAAGGGGTCCCTTTCATGTGGCAAGTGACTAATAAATGCTTTTCAAATTGTATTCAGATGATCCTAATTCCTAGATACTAGATATAAAGCAAAGTGTTGGACCTGAAGTCAGGAAGTCATTTTTTTTTAAACATTTATTAATATTCATTTTTAACATGGTTACATGATTCATGCTCCTCCTTTCCCCTTCGCCCCCGCACTCCCCCCACCCATGGCCGATGCACATTTCCACTATTTTTGTCATGTGTCCTTGATCAAGACCAATTTCCAAATTGTTGGTGGTTGCATTGGTGTGGTAGTTTCGAGTCCACACCATCAATCATGTCCACCCCGACCCATGCGTTCAAGCAGTTGTTTTTCTTATGTTTCCTCTCCTGCAGTCCTTCCTCTGAATGTGGGTAGCATCTTTACCATAAATCCCTCAGAATTGTCCTGGGTCATTGTATTGCTGCTGGTACAGAGGTCCATTACATTCGATTTTACCACAGTGTATCAGTCTCTGTGTACAATGTTCTTCTGGCTCTGCTCCTTTCGCTCTGCATCAGTTCCCGGAGGTCTCTCCAGTTCGCCTGGAACTCCTCCAGTTTATTATTCCTTTTAGCACAATAGTATTCCATCACCCGCATATACCACAGTTTGTTCAGCCATTCCCCAAATGAAGGACATACCCTCCTTTTCCAATTTGTTGCCACCACAAAAAGCGCAGCTATAAATATTTTCGTACAAGTCTGTTTATCTATGATCTCTTTGGGGTACAAACCCAGCAATGGTATGGCTGGATCAAAGGGCAGGCAGTCTTTTATAGCCCTTTGGGCATAGTTCCAAATTGCCAGCCAGAATGGTTGGATCATTTCACAACTCCACCAGCAATGCATTAATGTCCCAATTTTGCCACATCCCCTCCAACATTCATTACTCTCCCCTTCTTTCATTTTAGCCAATCTGCTAGGTGTGAGGTGATACCTCAGAGTTGTTTTGATTTGCATTTCTCTAATTATTAGAGATTTGGAACACTTTCTCATGTGCTTATTGATACTTTTGATTTCTTTACCTGAAAATTGCCTATTAGGAAGTCATCTTCTTGAGTTAAAACCTGTCCTCAAACACTTACTAGCTGTGTGACCCTGAGTAAATCACTTAACCTGGCTCGCCTCAGTTTCCTCGTCTGTAAAATGAACTGGAGAGGAAAATGACAAACTACTCCAGTGTCTTTGGCAAGAAAACCCCAAATGAAGAGTCTGACACAACTGAAAATGACTAAACGACAAGCTGTAGAGGATTCCCAGGGCCACATTACCCTAAAGGTCCCTTCTCATTGCCTCATGTACTCTAAGGTCAAAAAGAGATTGGAGCAGGGGGAGAGGACGGGACAGATCGAGACTCTATTTGACCTTCCTTCCTCCCAGCCTTGGCTTGGAGTCTGCTCTTCACATTCCTGACCGTTTATCTGTAAAAATAATAGCAACAACAATAACCACAGTAACTTGTCTCTTTCCTCACAATAGCCCAGTGAGGTAAGTGGTGCAAGCATTTTACAGAAGATGAAGAAGGAAACTGAGTCTCAAAGAAGTGAATGATATATACTACTCAAAGACACTAGAGCCAGGTCTCAAACCCATATTTTCCAACTTGAAATCTAAAGTAAAAACACCAGGTTTATGAACCAGCCCAAGTAAGAAACATCCAAAGAGAGAAGCTCATTTCCTGAGGGTGAGGGATTTGCCCTCGTGGAAGAGGAAAAAGTCTTCTTAGGAAAAAATAATAATAGACACGTAGCACTTTGCAAAGTCCAGTAGGATCTCATTTTACATCAACTCAATATACTTGAATTCTGGTATATGCAACTGGCAATCAAAAACGATAAAAGCAGAAAAATATGTAAAATAAGAAGTTTTAATTATGCACTAAATTCTTGTCATTTTTCCTAAGCTCTGTAAACTCTTGTGGCAGTTCACCCACTCATGCTTATTCTCACAAGGAGAAGTTAGTGTAAGTCTTTCAATTGTTTCATGCCACATGTTCACCCTCGTATCACTTTTGTCCAGAGTACTCACTAGTAATGAGTTGCGTCTGGGCAGGGCAGAGCTTCTCTTTGTTTCATTAACGCTATTTAGTTATTAATAATGGCCCCAAAGTACAAGAGTAGTGATGCTGGCAGCACTGATAAGCCTAAGGAAAGCTATAAAGAGCCTGGGTATGTCTGAATAAGAAATACTTATGAAATAATGGGGTTCACTGTTATGTATGATTTTCAACTTACACAAAGGGTCTTGGAACTTATTGGTCCCATAAAATGAGGTCCTGCTGTACTTTTCTTAGTGCTGGCCTTATGCCACACCTCATTTTTTTCCCCCTTAGGACAGTGATGGACAAACTTTTTAAAGAGGGGGCCAAAGGAAAGGAAATGCTCATCTGTCAGTCTATTTCTAAGGAAACTTTCAAAGTTTCATTGTATTTGTCAGTTAGGAATAGTGTCACACTGCTGGATAGAACATTTCAGGGGGCCACCTCTGGCCCATGGACCGTAGTTTGCCCATCACTGCCTTAGGAGGAGAATAAGATTTGATTGGGTGCTCTCTAAAAGACCTTTGACTATAGGTTGGATTTTCTGGGAAGAAGGGACAGTGTTAGGAGGAAGGACTTTGGGGACCAATAGGGGATGGGAGTGTGTGGGGATCTATTTGTGTCCCCCCTCCCTCAGGTTGCCTGGATGCTGCCTTACTTCATCCCACTGGTACTCCTAACCTGTACAGTTAAGTCCAAGGCAAACTGGAGACTTTATCTTCATCTCTCCCCAGGCTAGCCCCAAACTACAAGACAGAACTCTGATTTCTAGTGGGTTCAGTGGTTTGGGGAGGGGGTGGGGGCAGAGGTGGAAAACTGAATGAAAAGCTAGTTAAAATGCCTGTGGCATGTGAGGATAGCCAGCTGCAGGCAGGGCATGATGGATGGATAGGGATCTTTTCCAGGTCTTCCCTGGGCCTGTTCTGTGACCTGCCTAGGATTTCTCTGTGACCTTCTTAGGGTCTCTCTAACATGGCTTCCCTAGGATCTCCCCCTGCCTGGCCCATGGCCTGTACACAATCCCTCTATGGGGCCATCTAAGGTTTCCTCAGCCCACCTCATGGGCCTTAGAGTTAGGAACCAGACCCCTCTGGAGACATGATCCAAGGAGGAGCTCGGTGTCTTGGGTGGGTGGAAGGGATTTTGGTGGTGGTATGGCTGGGGGGGGAATGGGGGGGTACAAAATCTGCTCTATAGCATTATTTATTGTTATTGCTGCTTTTATTCTTTGATGTGGCAGAAAGGAATTCTCTGGCAGTGCTGGGGTAAGAGACTCTCTTTTGCTAGCCTGAGGCCTGTTCTGCTCCTGCTCTCTCTCTGCATTTGTTTCCCCACATGTCCCAGCAAAACCCATTCTGCTTCTCCCCTAGAAACATAAGGAGCCTTGCTCATTGGTACCTCAGAAATGTGGGCTTCATATCACCTTAGGCTGCCTCTTTGGACCAAAGCAGCCTGGAGGTTAGGCTCCCTCCTCTCCTCCTTCTTTTTATACTTTCCTGGTTCTTCCTATATCCTAAGCAGTTATTGCTCTATCATTTCCTGTGTTTCAGGAGCTGATCAATTATGTTGAGATCTCCATTAACTGGCATCTTCCATCAGCAAGACTGAAGGTCAGGAAACTGGTTATGTGGGGAAGTGGGCACAGAGTAGAAGAGAGAGCTTTCCAGGAGAATGGAAGCCTGGGACTCATTCCCCCTTCCTCTCTACTCTTTTCTAGGACTGGTTTCTTCTTTCTTTCTTCCCTTTCTTCCCTCCCTCTCTCCTTTCAGCTCTTTCTCTCACCACTCTTTGTGTCTCTGTATCATTCTTACCTGTCTCTCTGTCTGTCTCTGTCTCCCCCTCTTTTTCTCCCCTTCTGTCTCTCTCCTCTTTGTCTTTCTCTCTGTCTCTCTGTCTCTCTCTTTTCTCTCTCCCCCCCTCCCTTTCCCCTCTGACTCTGGCTCTCTTCTCTGTCTCTCTGTCTCTGTCTCTCTCTGTCTCTCTGTCTCTCCTTTCTTTCCCCCTTCTCTCTGTCTCTGTCTCTGTCTCTCTGTCTCACTGTCTCTCTATCTCTCTCTCTGTCTCTCTCCTTTCTTCCCCCCATCTCTGTCTCTCTTACTGTCTCCCTGTTCTTTCTCAATCTCTCTCCTCTCTTGTCTCTCTGTTTCTTTCTCTTCTTTCTGTTTCTGTCTTTCTCCTTGCCGCCTTCTTTTTTTTCTCTCCTTTTAAATCTAAAAAAGCTTTGTCCTCAGGGTTCAGAGGATCATAGAATCTAAAGGAAGCTTAGACACCACCTAGATGAAATTATTTTATAATTGTGGAAACTGGGGTCCAGAGAAGAGAAGGGGCTTGTCCAAGGTCCATTAGCACAGTAAATGAATAGCTGAGCCGGGACAGGTGTCTATAGTCATAGTTCTTGTCATCCTTTGTGACCAATGACCTGACAGAAAACTCTCTCTTCTTCCCTTACTCCTTGACAGGGATCCCAGTTCTGCCTTGGCCTGACCCCCCAGCCCCTAGCTCCTCCCCTTCCTATTCTGCTCTCTAGCCTGGCAGTTTTATTAAATCACACAAGCCCCTTGTGATAAATGGCTGGGCAGCCTCATTAACTGCAAAGCTTTGTCAGTTTTCCCAAAGCAATCAGAGTGTTCGTTGGCCCTGAGGAGCTGGGAGAGCCAAGAGGGAAGCCATGCGCAGCCTGATTAATCCTGGGCTATGGATCGGCATTTGTCAGCCATATTGAAGTTTGTGGGACTGAATCGAGCCCCAGAGACCACTCCATTACTTTATCTCTTAGCAATTAGGAGCCAGCACCTTTAGACCTATCTGTTAGCAAATGGCAAGAAAACGCTCTAGAAAATAAACTGCAGGACTCCGTGAGGCTCTGTGGCCCCAGATGGGCAGCCATTTTTATTAAGAACATGGAACATAACATATGAGAGCTGGGAGTAACCTTAGATCATAGAATATAGACCATCCGAGCTGGAAAGGACCTTAGAACATGGAATGTCGGAGATGGGAGAGCCTGTGAAAGTACGGAATATCAGAACTGAAAGGGATTTTAGAACATAGGATGCACGGCTAGAAGGCGCCTTAGACCATAGAACAGAGAATGTTAGAATGGGAAGGCACCTTAGAGCAATGTACAATATCAGAACTGTAGACAGGAGGTTCTGGGTTCAAATCTGACCTTAGACACTTCCTAGTTGTGTGACCCTGGGCAAGTCACTTGACCCCCATTGCCTAGCCCTTACTACTCTTCTGCCTTGGAACCAATACACAGGATTGATTCTAAGATGGAAGGTAAGGGTTAAAAAGAAACAAACAAACAAACACAATATCAGAGCTGGAATCTTTGAACACATAACATAGAGCATTATAATGAGAAGGGATCTTCAAGCAAAACTATGCAATGTCAGAACAGGAAGGAACCTTAGAACCGAAAATTACAGATTATTGGAGCAAGAAGGCACCTTAGCATGTAGAACATCAGAGCGGAGGGGGACATTAGGGATCAGATTTCGGTGCACTTTATGCAGAAGTAGAGGTGGGGTGGGAATGAGAGTCTTGTAGCAAACCTGATGTCCAGATTCAGCGATCCTAGTGCAGAAGCCATTTCTGGGTCACCGAGAACAGCCAAATGGAGAAGTCCGCTGACCGTGGTGCTGACAGGGGGAGCTAGGACGGGAAAAACAGCCTCCCACAGGCTCAGCTGGGGCTCCTGGCCAGACATCAGAGTGAGCCTGGGCTCCAACGTACTTTGGTGCATGAACCCAGTTGTTGTCAATTCTGCCTTGATCCACTTCCCTTTTGACCTCTGGGGTTTGAATCTCCTGGTCCCCTTGGACTTTGGTTGAAGCTCAAATCTCTCTTAATCTATTCTTGTCGTGACTCCATGTTTGGGGTCATCTTTGGGTCCTGGGTAACCAAGCCCTGTGAGGCCAGATTCTAACAGCTAACCCTAGAGCTTCTGTGGTCAGGCAGCTATTCTTCCATGTGCAGGAAGAGGTGGGCTATAAGAAGCCAGGAGAGAGGGGGCAGATAGGTAACTCAGTGAATCTCCTGAGCCAGGCCTAGAGATGGGACGCCCTAGGTTCAAATCTTACCTCAGATACTTTCTAGCTGTGTGACCCTGGGCAAGTCACTTAGCCTCCATAGCCTAGCCCTTACTGCTCTTCTACCTTGGGACCAATATATAGTATTGTTTCTAAGACAGAAGATTAGAGTTTTTATAAAAGGATCCAGAAGAGATACCTTCCCCAGTTTCCCTGGGTGAGTCAATCTATCTCTCAACAGATTGAAATTATCTTGAATTCAACTCTCTGAGAGTGGAGAGCTACAGGACTCAGTTTCCCCAAGAAGTTTGATGGTTCAGTATTTTCTACTAGTGCTATCTAGGCTTAGTTCATGTGGAAGGAGGAACAGTGCTTTGCCTAGCTCAAGAAGACAGAATGGAAAGTAAGAAGATGGCAGACTTTGACTCAAAATAAAGAAACATTTCTTTTTTTTTAAACCTAACCGGGGGCAGCTGGGTAGCTCAGTGGAGTGAGAGTCAGGCCTAGAGACAGGAGGTCCTAGGTTCAAACCCGGCCTCAGCCACTTCCCAGCTGTGTGACCCTGGGCAAGTCACTTGACCCCCATTGCCCACCCTTTCCACTTTTCCACCTATGAGACAATACACCAAAGTACAAGGGTTTTAAAAAAAACACAAAAAACCTAACCTTACTTTCCATCTTAGAATCAATACTATATATTGGTTCCAAGGCAAAAGAGTGGTAAGGGGTAGGCAATGGGGGTTAAGTGACTTACCCAGGGTCACACAGCTAAGAAGTGTCTGAGGCCAGATTTGAACCCATTTCTAGGCCTGACTCTCAATCTACTGAGCTTCCTAGCTGTCCCCAAAGAAACATTTCTTTTTTTAAAATTTCATTTATTTAATTAATTTATTTAGAATATTTTTCCATGGTTACATGATTCATGTTCTTTCCTTCCCTTACTCCTACCCCCTCCTGTAGCCAAAGAGCAATTCCATTGGGTTTTACATGTGTCATTGATCAAGACCTATTTCCATATTATTGATATTTGTGATAGAGTGATTGTTTAGAGTCTACATCCCCAATCATATCCCCATTGAACCATGTGATCAAGCAAATGTTTTTTAAAGAAACATTCCTAATAATAGAGGTTGCCCAAAAGTATACTAGACCTTGGGGATGTAGTGTGAGATCCCCATCAATGGAGGTATTCAAATAGATGTTGAATAACCACTTCTCAGGGAAGCTGTAGAGGTGATTATTGATTCAAATAAAGTTTGCATTAATGTACTTACCTATAGCATCCTTTCCAGCTGTGATATTCTGGGTTTGTACCTTCTTTTCCACGTCTAACACAATGACTTTGTAAATATAAGGGAGATCTATGATTTCACCAGGAGGGAGAAATTCTGAGGTTGGGGCTCCCTCCACTGAAGTAGTCCACAATCAGCCTATAAATTAATAGATAAAATCTTAGGGAGTTGCCTGAGGCAACAAATGACTTGTTCAAGACCACTCCAACAGTGGGGTATCAGAGGTGAAATGTGAACTCAAACTTCCTCACTCCAACCCTTGCATTCTATTCTGTCTCGATGCTTATGAGTGTAAAGTTCTTGTATGAAGGCCTGACTTTGGCTCAAGAGCAGAGGTTCTGAAGGGGGCTCTGAGGGTCAGGCTGGCCCTTGGGGAAGGCCTCCTTCTTTCTTACAAATCAGTCCATCTCAGACAGGAGATGCTTTCTGGCCCTGGTATAGGGGTTTGCTGTGTGTGTGTTTGTGGTGTTGTTTCTGATGCTATTGATTCCATTGGAGTGATAAAAAACAAATTCCCCATACTCTGCAAGGACAACTTTATTGCTTTATTGTACTGATTATTAGAGAATATATAAATTGAGTTGTAATTCTGAAGCGTCATCAGGAATTCATCCGCAATTCAAAGTTATCTCTTTGAAATAGTTTCTGAGCTCTGATGGGGAGATTGATGGGACAGAGAGGGAGGTTCACTATGGAGAGAGAATATCAGTCCTCTGTTTCCTTTCTCCTTCTTCATTCCTACTTACACCAGTTCTACCCACACCCCTAACAAGTGGCTATCCAAACTCTACTTGGGTACCTCTGTAGATGGGGAATTCACTATATCCAAAGGTAATAGAATCTATTTTTGGACAGATCTAATTACTAGAAAGTCTGTGAGGGGGGCTTCCCCTTATCCTGAGCCTCAGTCTGGAAGAGGAAGAAAGCCCAATTTGCAAATGGAAGTAATTCTTAAAAAAAAAACAAACCAAAAAACCCTTACTTTCAGTCTGAGTAACAACTCTAGAACAGAAGAGAAAGGGCTAGGCAATTGGGATTAAGTGACTTGCCCAGCATCACACAGCTAGGAAGTGTCTGAGGCCAGATTTGAACTCCTGACTCTAGGCTTGATATTCTATCCTCTGTACCACCTAGCTGTCCCAAATGGAAATAATTCCTAAAGTTATTGGTTTTTCTACTCAGGCTCGTAAAGGCCAAAGCTGGGAATTCAGAGCCCAGAATTCAAAGTGCTCTGCTGTGAGCTGACAAGAACAAGGATGGCAGGAAGGAATGCCAGAGATGTCTAAGTCTCCTTAGGAGGTTAGATCTCGCCTTGTCATTACTAAGGAATTGGTTTTCCATGTAATGATGACAGTCATAAAGATATGGTAACAGCGGGGAGGTAACACGGGTGGCGTATCCCAAAGAGATTTTTTAAAATGCTAAAGGATCTGTTCATACAAAAATATTTATAGCTGCGCTTTTTGTGGTGGCAAAGAATTAGAAAATGAGGGGATGTCCCTCGATTGGGGAATGGCTGAACAAATTGTGGTATATGTCGATGGAATACTATTGTGCTATAAGGAATGATGAATCTATGGATTTCTACAAGAACTAGAAAGACCTCAATGAACCAACGCAGAGGAAATAAGTAGAAGCAGGAGGGTATTATAGGTAGTAACTGAGACATTATGGGACTTTCAGATGTAATTGACTTTTACTACTAATAGCAATGCAATGGGCCAGGACAACCCTGAGGGACTTATGAGAAAGAGTGTAGCCATATCTAGAGGAAGAACTGTGGGAGTAGAAATCCAGAAAACATATGATTTATCACTTGTTTATATGGGTTTTGAGGTTTTGGAAATGGGTTTTGAGTGGAATTGCTTGTCAACTCCAAGGGGGGGGGAGGGAGACAACACGAATCATGGAAAAATATTTAAAATAAAGTTTAAAATAATAAAAATTTAAAAAATTTTTAAGAGCACTGGTGGACTCTAGAGTCAGAGGACTTGGATTCAAATTCTGCCTCTGATTCTTACTACTTGTGCAGCCTTGTTCAAGTCCCTTACCTTTCTGGACCTCAGTTTCTTTATCTATAAAATGAGAGGGTGGGACTAGATGGCCTCTAAGGTCCCTTCCAGTTGTATAGCCAAGACCCCATGATGAGGGAATAGTGGTGATGATGATGGGGAGAACAATGAAGCTTTCCTGATCCCACATTACATCTCTAAAGACCTTCTTTCTCTCAGATTCCACTCTTGACTTTGTTTTGCAATTCATTTTAGTACAATGCACAAACTTACATGACATCTTTGTTTCTGCCATAGTCTCCTTCTAGGCAGCTAGGTGGTGCAGTGGATAAAGCTCTGGACCTGGAGACAAGATAGAGCTCAGTTCCAATCCTGTCTCAGCCACTTACTGAGCCCCAGGGCAAATCGCTTTACCTCTCTCTGCTTCCGTTTTCTCATCTGCAAAATGGAAATAACATTAGCACCTGCCTCCCAGAGATAGGAGGATAAAATGAGATAATATTTGCTTTGCAAACCTCAAAGCCTTATGTAATTATGTACCCTGTTAATTAAGCACTATGCTGTTATTATTAGTAATTACTCCTAGATTGCAAGCTTCATGGGGTCATGGACTGTGCTACAAGGGAAAGGGTACCAGGTTTTTTCCAGGGTCTTAGAGACTGAGTTTACATCCTGGCTCCAACATCTACTTGCCATAGAAGTTATTTAATGTTTTAGAACTTCCATTTCCTCATTTGCAAAATAGGGATGATAACATTTTCACTGACTCCCTCACAGGGCTATTGTGGAAAAGTGCTTGGGAAAATTTATTGGGTTAGAAAAATTGGAGTTGTTATGGTCTAAACTTTGTAAACATTGTTCATCACTGGACATTGCACATTGGACACCTCTAAATAAATGGTGCAGAGGAAACCCTGACTTTGGGGGCACATGACCTTAAATCACAGCTGGACTCTACTACTTATGCCCTGTGCAACCTCAGGCTACTACCTTAACTTCTCTGGGCTTCCTCTATAAAATGACAAGATTATACCAGATGACTTCTAGGGTCTATTCCAGCTCTAAATCTATGATTCTATGAAACAGACCCAAAGAGGAGAAGTGACTTGCCCAAGGTCACACAGCTATTACAGATTCCAATTTCTGTCTCCAAATCTAATGATCCTTCTCCATGATGCCACCTTGCCTCTTCTGTGTCCACTGTCAAGGGGTCAGGGATAGAACAACTCGTGCTTAGCTCAGAGATTCCTTTATTTGGATTCACTAAGGATCCAAATGGGGCATGACCTAGAATGGGACTACAGGGAAAGTGGTGGTGGAGCAGGAGGGAAAGTCCTGTACTGAGAAGCAAGAGACCTGGGATTTGGTCTTGGCCCTGTCAATAAGTGCATGAATTGGGCAAGCCAATTCCCCTCTCTAGACCCCAGTTTCTCCCTCTGCAAAATAAGGGGAGTGGCTCTTTGGAAAACAATTTGGAATTCTGTAAGAAGTTACAAAACCTACTACCTGTGTGACCTTAGATAAGTCACCATAAGTTCCCCTCAGTTTCTTCATCTATAAAATGAGAGGGCTGGACTTGATGAGCACTAAAGATCAAGTGCAATAGATAGGATGCCAGACCTGGAGTCAGGAAGAACTGAATTCAAATCCAATCTCAAACACAGACTAGTGGTGTGACTGGGCAAGTCACTTAACTCTATTGGCCTCTGTTTCCTCATATGGAAAATGAGCTGGAGAAGGAGATAGCAAATCACTCCATTATCTTTGCCAAGAAAAGGGGTCATAAAGAGTTGGGCATGATTGAAACGACCAGCAACAACAAAAACCCTTCCATAGATCCTACGATCATCAAATGATTATTATTAGTCAATGATGATTCTACCTGGGGCAGGGCAGCCAAGTAACCCACTCCCAATTTGTCTTTGGAATTTCAGTTTCAGAAAGGCCAGAAAGAAGCATAGACAAACAGGACAGGTTTAAAAGCTTCAGTCTGAATTTCATCTCTGCTTTGGAAGAAAAGCAACCTGTACATAATAGAGATCTGTGCTTTCATATTCAATCCTTTTTTTTTTTTCCATTCCACTATATATATGGAAATGTCCATACCTACCAATTCCCCCTTCCTCCCCTCTCCTATTGCTGGCATT
Source organism: Gracilinanus agilis (assembly GCF_016433145.1). Classification (NCBI taxonomy): domain Eukaryota; kingdom Metazoa; phylum Chordata; class Mammalia; order Didelphimorphia; family Didelphidae; genus Gracilinanus; species Gracilinanus agilis. The sequence goes on along the minus strand of NC_058131.1, from coordinate 348,941,986 downwards.
AAGGATTCAGTAAGATTTCCCTAAAAGGCTACAAAGCTAGAGCTTGATTGATTTTGCCGATGGTGGTTTCCTGGTCACCTAAGGTGGGCATAAAAGGTCCATCCACATGGAGTCATGCCCTTCCCATTTGTTGGATGTTCTAAGACCACCTGAGTGAAGGGTTTTCTGCCCAGGTCCCAGACTGGAGGCTGTGATTGTCAGGAAGAGGGGGAGGAAGAATTGTGTGCAAAGACTGTATTAAGTATGGATATATGTTTTGTGTGATAATACATGTATAACCCAGATTGAATTGCTTGTCAGCTCCAGGAAGAGGGAGGGAGACAATATGGATCATATGACTTTGGAAAATTTGTGTGGAAATTTGTAGTGAAATTTGTTATTAAAAGAATATTAAATAATTATCTATTTAACTAATTTAATGCTATTAAATAGCTATTTAATTAATACTATTAAATAATTGTTTAATTAATTCAACAATACAGAACAATTATTTAATTATTTAAATGACTATTAAACTAAAAAATCCAAATAAAGTAAGAAAAAAGAGACTGGGATATTATGGGAGAAAGAACAATGGAATCAGAATCAGGATATCCAGGCTCTTGGGTAACAGGATATTTAGCCTTGGGCAAGCCTTTAAACCCTGACTCAGTTTCCTCACTTGTCCACTAGTGACAGTCATCCCTGACTTGCTTCCTTCATGGGGGTCCTTGTGTGAGAGCCACATGAGATAACACTGAGGAAAGTGCTTTGAAAAATCTAACAAGCCTTACAAATGTGGGGGCTTATGGTCCTGATTCTTAATAGGAACCAAATCTGGCCATCCTTAGAAGCTCCCGCCTTCAGCTTCAGCGGCAGCTGCCACAAAGCCCCACCGTTGCCAGGTGCCCCAGGAATGTCTTTGATGGCTTAATGCAGGTACTGGGTCCCCGCTGAGCCTGCGAATGGGATTATGGGGTCTCTGCGTCATGTCTCTGCTCTCTCTTCATCGGACTTGGATGGGCCCAGGTGCTACCATTGAGCTCCTCTCCAGGCAGAATGAGAGGGTCTTTTCAACTCTGTCCTGTCTCCCCCAGTGAAATAATTTTTTTTAAAGGAGCTTTAATTGGGATTAAGGGGATTTAGCAACAAACAAGGAAAATGGATTTGGAAGTTAATGTTCTCCTCTTGGTCGCTTTTTCTGTTAATCTCCAAAACCCCAGTGTGAGGATTAATTGCTTGGATGAGAGAAGCCAGTGCCCAGAGGGCTTTTGTGGGAACAAACTGGGACCAGGACTAATGGCAAAAAGAGGGCTCCTGGCCAGGGCAGGCCTCTTAGGGCAGGTGAGAGGGCTGGCCTCAGAGTTGGGGACTCCTGCTTTCAAGATCTACCTCGCACCTCTTGGGCAATGAGATCCTTGGAAGAAGACTTCTCTGCCTCCAGGCAACTATAAATTTAGGAGCAAGTGCTGGTCTGAATTGGCAGATGGAGTTTCTTCACTGGGAGTTCCCCAAACCAGAAAAATCACAGTTAATAGGAACAAAAATAAAGATTCCCAGAGCTGAGTTTAGCACTCAGAGAGCAGGGAATTTGATCCAGGGCCCATTTGTTTAATGTGGAGCCAGAAGTTGTAAAGAGAGACTCCAGGGGGCAGGTGGTGGCTCAGTAGATTGAGAGCTGGACCCAGAGATGGGAGCTCCTGGGTTCAAGTCTGGCCTCAGACACTTCCTAGCTGTAGGATCCTGGGCAAGTCATTTAAACCCCATTGCTTAGTCCTTACCACTCTTTTGCCTTAGAACCAATACACAGTATTGATTCTTTTTTTTTTTTTTTAACCTTTACCTTCAATACTATGTATTAGTTCCAAAGCAGAAGAGTGGTAAGGGCTAGGCAACTGGGGTCAAGTGACTTGCCCAGGGTCACACAGTTAGGAAGTATCAGAGGTCAGATTTGAACCCAGGGCCTCCCACCTCTAGACCTGGCTCTCAATCCACTGAGCCACCCAGCTGCCCCCCACAATATTGATTCTAAGGCAGAAGGTAAGAGTTAAAAAAAAAAGACTCTAATACAGAAAGGTGTGTGTGTGAGAGTCACAAAATCTCAGACTTCGGAGGGACCTCTCTAGTGTTGTCAGCCTGAGGTGTGAAACTCATCAAGACTATTATTCATGGTTATCCAGTCTACAGGATCATAGAATTATTTGTAGGTTTTTGAGTTGGGAGGGGCTTCAGAGACCATCTAGTCCAACCTCCTCATTTTACATGTGAGAAAACTGAGTCTCAGTAAGGTTAAGTAACTCACCCAAGGTTATACAACTAGTAAATGTCTGAGGGTGGATTCGAACTCAGGTCTTTAAGAATACTGGATCTAGAGTCAGAGAATCTGGGTTCAAATATAGCTCAGTGCTATACTACTCAGCTGTGTGACTTTGGGCAACTAACTTAATTCTGAGGAGAAGTATTAGACTGTATGGACAATTGTTGAGTGGTTCAGTCATTTCAAACTCTTCTTGACCCCATAGATCAGAGTTAGCCATGGGGTTTTCTAGTCAAGAATACTGGAGGGAGGGAGCAGGTGGGAAGCTCAATGGATTGAGAGCCAGACCTAGAGAGAGGAGGCCCTACGTTCAAATCTGGCCTCAGACACTTCCCAGCTGGGTGACCCTGGGCAAGTCACTTGACCCCCATTGCCTAGCCCTTACCACTCTTCTGCCTTGGAACCAATACACGATACTGATTCTAAGGCAGAAGGTAAGAGGTTTTTTGTTTTTGTTTTTAAGAATACTGGAGCAGTTTGCCATTATTTCCTTTCCAGTAGATCCAGTGAATCATTAAGTGATTTGCCCAGGCTTGAGCAGCTAGGATGTGTCTGAGGCTGAATTTGCCCTCACATCTTCCAGACTCCAGGTTCAGTGCTCTTGACCACTGAGCCACAGCTGTCTCCTGTGTGGCCTAAGTGACCCCCAAATTCTTTTGCAGCTCTCATCTCTGATCCCATGACTTCCAGTGAAAGGGAATTAACTTTTTGCCTGCTCTACTTTTGGGCAGCTCTCATTAGAAGACATTTGCTTCTATTGAACTACAATCTGCCTCTGAAAATTCTATCCATTTCTCCTCTCTAAACCCAAGCAGTATGAGGCCGTTCACGACCTAGAGCTGGGCCCCAGCCCTAACCCCCCCCTTCGCCAACCCCCCCAGCCTTGTTCTTTCTCTTCTTAGCCTCTGCTGGCTCCAGCCCCTGAGAGCTTCCTGCCTGTCCTCTGAAGATCCCGTTCCTCTCCCTCCTCCCCTCTCCCTCACCCAATCATCTTCAACAATCTCTTGGACCTGGTCTAGGTGTCCTTTTTCTTCCCATATCTCACTCAAGACAGAAGTTGGGTTTTCAAAAGAGATTTTCCTAACAAAGAAAAAAGAAGGCAAGACAACACAGCTTCATAAAGCCCAGAACTGATGGATAGAAAAGCCTGTGAAGCCAAAGCTGACTTGTCCTTTCTCTGGCCATAGCTGCCTTTCTAGCCTCTTGGGCTGAGTCCTCCTCCTCCCAGCTAAGGAGCTTTTGGACTTGGCCCTGCCATGTTCTCACCTGAGAAAACCCCCTGCTTGCTTCTCCCACCTCTCCTTATTCTTTTCCCTTTGGAAGATCATAAAATAGTAGGAAATTCGATTTGGGAAGGACCTTAGAACACAGCACAGAGAATGTCCACCCAGGAGGGAACATGGAAATAGAATATCAGAATGCAGAGAGGCCTTAGGACCTCGGATAGGAGAGCTGGAAGGGACCAGAGAACAGAGAGTGTTAGAGCTGGGAGGGACCCAGAACAGAGAATGTCAGAGAAGGGACGGGAACTTTAGAGATCATGGAATGAGGGAGCCCCTTCTGGGCCCTCCCACCAACTTCCCACATGAAGACTTCAGGAAAAACACAAAGCCTGATGAATCTCTCTGGTCTGGTTGCCTGGTGGAAATGGTCATGGTGCTTTACACTTGGACAGAGAGTAAATCCAGCACGTGCCAACACCCCTGGGGAAATTAGTCCTGGAGATCTGAATTCAAGCTGTTCACTGCTTTGCACCAAAACGTAACCTACAAAAAGTGAATAACGGGGCAGCTGGGTGGCTCAGTCGAGAGAGAGTTGGGCCTAGAGTTGGAAGATCCTGGGTTCAAATCTGACCTCAGATATTTCCTAGCTGTGTGTCCCTGGGCAAGTTAGTTAACGCCAACTGCTTAGCCTTTTATCATTCTTCTGTCTTGGAATCAATACTTAGTATAAATTCTAAAACAGAAGGCAAAGGTTAAAAAAAAAAAAAAGTAACTACAAACTGCTTTAGGGAAGGGAAGAAGTAGTAATAATTGGGGGTATCAGGAAAGATCTCCGGAAGCAGTTGGGTGGTTTATTGAAGAAGACTCGGAGACAGGAAGACTAGTTACTAACTGTGTAACTCTGATCACATCCCTTAACCTCTCAGCCTCAGTTTCCTCATCTATAAAATGGGGATAATAATAGTATCTACTTCACAGGTTGTTATAAGGGTCAAATGAGATAACACTTGGACAGAGCTTTGCAAACCTTAAAGTGCTGTATAGCATATATTTGATTCTATTATTATCATTTGGTAGGAAGTAGCACACTTCCAGAGCCTCACACAATTCCTAGCAACGAGTAAATATTGTAAAAATGAGGAATTTCATTAAATAGAGTGTTCAAGATAATGGATGAATGACTGAGAGAATGAATAGAAAAAGAAAAAGCATTTATTAAGAGTTTATTCTGGGGGGGCAGTTAGGTGGCTCAGTGGTTTGAGAGTCAGGAGGTCCTAGGTTCAAATCTGGCCTCAGACACTTCCTAGCTGTGTGACCCTGGGTGAGTCACTTAACCCCCATTGCCTAGCTCTTACCACTCTTCTGCGTCTAAGATGGAAGATAAGGGTTTTAAAAAAAAAGAGTTTATTCTAGGGGTAGCTAGATGACTCAGTAGATAGAGATTTAGATCTGGAGATGGGAGGTTCTAGGTTCAAATCTGGCCTCAGTCACTTCCTAGCTATGTGACCCTGGAGGCGTCACTTAACCCCCATTGCCTAGCCCTTATCACTTTTCTAACTTTTAAAAAACAAAACAAAACCTTATCTTTCACCTTAGAATCAATACATAGTGTTGATTCTAAGGCAGAAAAGTGGTAAGGGCTAGGCAATGGGGAATTAAGTGACTTGCCCAGGGTCACACAACTAGGATGTGTCTAAGGCCAAATTTGAACCTAGGACTTCCCATTTCTAGGCCTGGTTCTCAATCCACTGAGCTACCCAGCTGCCCCCTATTTATTTATTTTAAAATATTTTTCCATGGTTACATGATTCATTTTCTCTCCTTTCCTTCTTCCCTCCCCTCCTCTTCTGGAGCTGACAAGCAATTCCACTGGATTATACATGCACTTTTCTACCTTGGAACTATAACTAGGAACTTCTGGAAAAGATGGAGAACAGCTTGAGTGATAGGATCGTCGGTTACAGAACTTGGAATTTACCCAGGTGGCATGAGCCAAGGGCAAAAGGCAGTTGGGACGACCTCTATTAAAGCCCACGGCCTGAGCCACCCAGGGTGTCGGTTTTGAGAAGGGAACTTGGGAGAGGGTGGTCAAGGGAGGGTGGGCCACAGACCTGCTAACCCAGCATCCAGACCTCATCCCACAACAAGTTTCATTCACCTTGTTACTTGATTGAGCTGGGAGATAACAACAGCACAGCTGCCAAGAAGAACATCATTATCCCTCCCTTTTCTTTGGTCAGGCTGGGTCGGACCAGGGACTGCGAGAGGGGGAAGAGTCTCCAGCCAAATATCAGCCTAGTGTTCTTAGGTTTAGATTACTTTAGTTTCAATGGACATAGCATAGCATTTTCCCAGCACCTCTTTCCTTATCCTGTTCTTGCCCTTTGAGTTAAAGCATTAAACCCTAGTTCAACCTGATTCGGGTAAAGACTGGCATTTCTTTCCCAGGCTCGTAAATATCTACAGCTACAGGGGAAGGGGATTTGTCCACACTGCAGTCAGAATAGCGGTATCCATCCAACACACCAACAACTGACCCACAGCCGGCCTTTATCATCAAACCCAACCCCAAGCCAAGGAGCCAGAGGAGCTGTTGAACATACATACAGCTCCTCCTCCCTTGACACTTGGCTTGGGCACTGTTAAAGGCGAGAGGGCTTGGCTAAGCTAAACTTCCATAAGCTCTGGTGGTTACCAGCCCATCTTGGTGATCACACAGGCAGCCCTACCTGAGGATCTAGGGCCAGTTTGTCAGGCCAGCTTATAGAGCTTGGAGTCCAAGGAGGGTGCCTTTAACAGAACCAATATATAATATTGATTCTAAAATGGAAAGTAAGAATTAAAAAAAAAAAAAAAGAGTTTACTCTGTGCTAGGCCCTGTGTCGTGCTGGGAATTCAAATGGAAAAAAACCAAGATAGTCCTTACCCTTAAGAAGGTTATATTCTAATGGAAATATGTATTACATGATCGCACTAGCATAACCTATATCAGATTATTTACTGTCTAGTGAAGGAGAAAGGGAGGGGGACAAGAGAATTTGGATAAAAAAATCAAAAAATGATCAATGAAAAATATTTCTACAATTTTCTACAATTCTAATTTACAAAAGAAAAGGACTACATCTATTTTTTAAAAAGAGGGTTATATTCTAATCTCAGGGATGGTGAGTAGGGTCTTAGAATAACTGACTGACGGGTGTGCTTCCAGGAATGGTGGTTTGGGGACTGACTTGATTATTATTTCCAGAGGTAGAGATGGGGGAGCCAGGTCAGGCTTGAATTAGTGGATAAAGACTCACCATTATTTGTATTAACAATAAAATGTATATATTGCCTTAAGTTTTATGGAATGCCGTGGCACTCTGAAAGCATTCCCATATTCTATAACTGAATAAAGACCTGAGTGGTTCTCAACTGCTATATTAATGAATCCTGCTTTTGGAGCTCAAGTCAACTGCAAATCAGATTGAATATCTCATTTCAGCTTGTTGGAGATGGGGCATCAGCAATAATAAACTAGGCAGTGGAGAGAATGGCACAGTCTCCCTGAGCAGTTTGGGGGCAACTTTTCAGTGTGGTGTAGTGGTGAGAACATTAAGTCCTGACTCAGGGGACTGGGGTTCAAATCTCTGCCCTGATTGCTTCCAGGCTAGCTGTGCAACCCTAGGCCAATTGCTCAACCTCTTTGGGCTGAAGTTTCCTCAGCTATAAAAGGGTGTGTGTTATCTGTGTGTCTGTGTGTGTGTGTGTGTGTGTGTCTGTCTGTCTGTGTGTCGTGTCTGTATGTATCTGTTTGTGTGTGATAATACTTTCTTAGAATTGATACCATCAGTTCCAAAGCAAAAGAGCAGTATGGGCTAGGCCAGGGATGGCAAACCTTTTAGAGATGACATGCTGGACCCTGCCCTGCCCTCCCCTCCCAATGCTGGGCATGCCCTGCCCCCTCCTTTACTCCACACAGGGGAGGGAGGAAATTCTCCCATTGGGCTGCTGGGTGGAGGGGTGGGTAAAGTGAGGAATGTCCTTAGTGAACATAGAGAGGGGGAGGGGAGTGGCCTGAGCGCTCTGCTCCCCTCTAGCTCTGCTACCTGTGAGCCACCCACCTTACCCCCATGTGCTCCCATTGGCTGCTATGGAGAGGGGCAGGGCATGTGAAAAAATGTACTCAGATATGATGAAGAGGGGGGAGGGGAGCAGCTCCACCTGAATCCCTCTGCTTTTCTAGTAACTGGTGGTGGTGGGAGGAAGGGCAGCAGCTTCGTGCCCACAGAGAGTGCTCTGTGTACCATCTTTGGCACCCACGCCATAGGTTTGCCATCGCTGAGATAGGGCATCACTGGCTCTGTGGCAGATGCATAACAGAGATGAGGACAGACAGAGGTTAAAAACCCATCCAGAGAGATAAATGGGGGCAGGTGAAGGCACCACCTATTAGAGTACCATGATTTTAAAGTAGGGCCTGATTTATTGCCAGGTCAGAGGCTGATCCCTCTGAATCTGAAGGTAGAGAGGCAGAAAGAAGTGGCCCAAACTGACCGAGGCCAGTGTAGGGAGAAGTCTAGAGAACAGAGGGTAAAGGTCCTGGCCTCCACTTACCTCCCCACAGAATACAGCTGCTCTAGCTCTCATTTCCTAGAGCACTGAAAGAAAAAGATTCAAATGATTTGGACTTGGGGTTTTTAGAAAGGTCTTTTTAACAAGGCAAATCTTCTAGTCTGAATAATGAGAAGAACTTTTCACTTTCAAATGCTAAATAATTTCACACTAAGCTTTGGGAAGTCATTAATAATTCAGAGGCCTCAGCTTTGGGTGAGAACATCTGTTAGAAGGTGTTAAAGGGATCACCCAACAAGCGGTGATTGTACCATTTTGACATTCCACTTAGGAGACAAAGAAGTCTCATTAACGGAGTAGTTGAGGAGAAGGTGGGGAATAAGAAGCCTCCCTCCCTTCCCAAAGGCAGAAGGGGGGGTTGTTGGAACCTCCAGGGTCCCAGGAGGGACATAGAAGGGAAGTGTCATACAAACTAAATCTCAATGATCTCAATGGACTGAAATTAGGGGCAAAATCTTGTAGGACTGTTGAGGGAAAGCTTTGAGGCAAAACCCCAGGTTTGGGACAGGTTACCCTTTGCAAGAATGCAAGATCCCAAAATTTAGCTTAAAATTAAAAAAGAGAAATTTATTAATTTGGAGGTAATATTGAATGACTTGGAGATAGTATGCAGGTGGAACACTGCCTCCTGGAGGAGATGGGGTCTGGGATTTTTATACCCTTTTGACAACAGGGATAACAGGATAAGGGTGGGGATGGGGTGAATCAGGAATGAGGTCATTCATTGAATTGGGGGATATACAGGATGATTTGTGGAATTCAAAGGATGTTTGGATTAGATACCACCCAATGCCTATGAGGGTGGAACTGGGAGGTACATATACATGTTAATTGAAGATCTAGGGGAAAGTCCCAGGAGAATGTTGTCAGCAAGGAATTTCCTGCATCCCTTTTGACCTGGAACACTTCTGGAGTTTGAAGAGTCTAGGAGGAAGCCTATATCCCCATATCAGGATGAGATTTAACAGGGTAAAAATAAAATCCTTCACTTGAGTTAAAAAAGAATCAATTTGGGGACAGGTAGGCAGCTCAATGAATTGAGAGTCAGGTCTAGAGATGGGATGTTCCTGGGAGATGTTAAATCTGACCTCCTATCTGAGTGACCCTAGGCAGGTCTCTTAATCCCCATGGCCTAGCTTTTACTCTTCTTCTGATGTGGAACCGATACACAGTATTGGTTCTAAGATGAAAGTTGAGGGTTTAAAAAAAAAAAAAGAATCAACTTGCACATACCCAGGATGACGGTAGCTTGGTAAGATAGTAGTAGTAGCTCATAAAAAAAGTCTTGAGGCTCTTACATGACCATAAACTCAATATAATCCTAGTAGTAATAATGTTGATAATGATGCTGTTGATGATAAATAATTCCGGATTCTGCTACTGGAGTTGTCTTGAAGGTGCTTTTAGAGAATCCATAACTTTCCAATTCTGTCATTCCATTACAAAAGTTGATTGCTTTCTTCACTTGCATGATAGTTTGCTGAATATTAAAAAAAAATAATAGTAGAATAGCAATTCATCCTGGGACCACGTTCCTATCAGAACTTCAACATAAAGATGGGTATAAAAAAGCCACAATAATAACTCTGATCTCATTACTTTAGGTCACACACATGTGTATGTGTATATGTATACACTCATATATAGATATAGCTATATACTGTTCCAAATTCTTAGTGCAATTTTAAGTTATTGTTGTTCTTGAAACATGTCCAACATTTCATGACCCCCATTTGGTTTTTCTTGACTAAGATACTAGAGTATTTCCTCCTCCAGATCATTTTGCAGATAAGAAAACTGAGGCAACTAGGGTTAAGTGACTTGCTTAGGGTCACACAATTAGTGTCTAAGGCCTGATTTGAACTCAAGAAGATGAGTCTTCTTGTCTCCAGGCATAGCACTTTATTCGTTTGTAGCACTTTGTTGTTCAGTCATTTTAATATTGCCCAACACTTTGTGACCCCATTTGGTGTTTTCTTGGCAAAGATAACAGAGTAGTTTACCATCTCTTTCTCTGGCTCATTTTACAGCAAGGAAACTGAGACAAACAACGTTAAGTGACTTGTTTAAGGTTACACAGCATCTATATCTATATCTATATCTATATCTATATCTATATCTATATCTATATCTATATCTATATCTATATCTATATCTATATCTATATCTATATCTATATCTATATCTATATCTATATCTATATCTATATCTATATCTATATCTTATCTGTATCTGTATCTGTATCTGTATCTGTAATTGTATCTATATCTATATTGCTATCTATATCGGTATCTATAACCATGACTGGTCTTGATGAATCTTCCTGATTCCAAGCCCAGTGCTCTACCTACTGTGCCATCTAATTGCTTGGGGTTACACAAGTTACTGAGTATCAGAGGTGGTATTTTAACTCAGTTATTCCTAAAGACATTCTCTCCTCTGTATAGATAGGACTGTCAAAATAGCCCGAGGGATCCTGTGTGGCATTAAGAGACCTCACGAATTGTCAAGGGAGAGGGAGGCAATCATTCAGCTGTCCTCCGCCCCGTCAGACCCCAGCAGGAGGAGTACTGCATCCATTTCTGGTAGCATCTGTGAGACATGAGAGGGTATCTGTGAAGGTCCAAGGGTATGTAGCAGTGGGGGAGGGCAGTGGGAAGCACCTATGGAGTTTGAGTAGCCACACTGAATTCTGCATGTGTGAAGGATTTCACCTTGTTGTCTGTGTTAGGAAGAAGAAAACAGGATGATTCTATTTGGGAAATTACATAGTGCTTTGAATGACCCCCGAGCTACTCCCTAAAATAGAGGCCTGTCTTTCTAGTATCAACATTCTGCTTGTTGATGCCCTCTGAATGTGAGTATAAGAATGCTATAGTTCTGAAGATTTAAAGTATGGGTTACCCAAAGGGCACTGGAGAGACATGGGGTAGTCATAAAGAGGTTACAGCATATTACTAGAGAGGAATTGCACAAAAAGAGTTCTTAAGAGATACCATCAGAGATGTATAGTCAAGGGGACAGCTGGGTGGCTCAGTGGATAGAGAGTCAGGCCTGGAGATGTGAAGTCCTTGGTTCAAATATGGCCTTAGACACTTCCTAGCTATGCGATTCTGGGCAAGTCACTTAACCCTAATATTGCCTAGCCCTTACTGCTCTTCTATCTTGAGATCAATACATAGTATTAATTCTAAGATGGAAGGTAAGGGTTTTAGAGAGAGAGAGAGAGAAAGAGAGAGAGAGAGAGAGAGAGAGAGAGAGAGAGAGAGAGAGAGAGAGAGAGAGAGAGAGGAAGGAAGGAAGAGAAAGAGAGGGAGGGAGGAAGGAAGAGATGGATAAACAGAAAAGATGGTGGGCTAGTATTGTGTGGAGAGAGGGAGAGGGAGTGAGCCAGGGAGGGATGGGAGATAAGGGAGTGCTTATTGTGCTCCATTGGTAGCCACACAATGTTAACACTTAGAGGAAGGCTTCCTTGTGTGCTGGGTGGTCCCCCTGATGAGTAGGCATGAAAGAACTCCCAGAGAGTCAACCTATGAGAGAGTATGGCTAAAGTATGATCTTCACCCCTGGTGGGTAGAGCAGCATCAATGCGGTGAGGTCCTAGGTTTATTAAAGTTTCAGAAGTCAGCTTAAATGGCTTCTTCAAAGACAGAGACCATGGGGCTATAGATTTAGGGCTAAAAGGGACCCAAGAGGCCCCTGAGTCCAACCTTCTTATTTTATAAATGAGCAAATGGATTCTGAGAGATGTTAAATGATTTGTCCAGAGTCAGAGCTATTAAGTGTTTGAAAAAGGCTTTGCACTCAGGTCTTTTGGACTCCCAGGCCCAGTGCTCTATCCACTGTGTCTATCTAAAATCTCTGGTGTTCCCAGCTGTCCCCTCTCCCCTCACTTATATCCTCACTAAATCACAGAGCCCAGGTGATGCTTTGGAAAGACCTTTAGATTCTGAAAATCCTCTTCTCCTAACACCACCCCCTTCTCCTTATCATTTGCATTGACACCTTGGAGACCTCCACCCTGGAGCAACTCCCTCATCTTTCCCCTTCTTTTGCCTCCCAGCACCCAATATGTATTATCTACTCCTGTTACAATTAAAGTTCCTTAATATCAGAAACTGTCTTGCTTGTTCATATTTATATTCCCAGTGCTCAGCACAATACGTGGCACACGCATTCAGTGACATGTCTGTCTAGCCCATCCTCCAGCCTTGAAAGAAGTGGCCCTCTTTTTTATAAAAGCTAACCTTTACCCATGAGGGGCAACTAGGTGGCATAGTGGATAAGTTTTGGACCTGAACTCAGAAAGACTCATGAAAGGTGCAATTTGGACACTTAGTCTCTAAAAGATTTGCCATCAATGTTCTAAGTAAAGGGAGCTCTTTGTGGGCAGTGCAGATGGGGCTAACTGTTTTGACATCTATAGCCTTAGCCTGCCTATTGAGTAATATGCAGAGACACAGTCACTTCCAAAGGTAGGACCTCCAAGATTGCTGCTGATATTGTTATTGAAGTTTTCTCATGAAGAGGGTACTTAACAGAGCCAAAGAATAGGTCTCAGAGGAAAGAGAGGCCATAGAACTGACAGGTTTGGGTGGCAAAGACAGGAAAAGAAGGTCCTGGGCATTGGGCACTGCCCAAGGAGGCAGAGACTGAGTTAGGTATTGAGTCAGTTAATATTAAGTCAATTGAGTCCGTAGGCATTCATTAAATTTATTTATTTATTATTTATTTATTGAATGCCTACTATGTGCCAGGCACTGTGCCAAGCTCTGGTGATAAAAAGAGAGGCAAGAACCCGTCTCTGCCCTAAAGAAATTTACACTCTAACAGGGGAGACAATATTCAAACAATTATGTGCAAACAAGATATACACAGAAAAAAAATGGAAATAATAAGCATAGGGAAGGCACTAGAATTAGGCAAGGATGGAAAAGACATCCTAAGGAGGTATGATTTTAGCTGAGACTTTGAAGGAAGTCAGGGAATCTAAGAGGAAGAGACAAAGAGGGGGAACATTCCAGGCATGGAGGACAGTCAGTCAGGCAGTGAAAACTGAGAAGCACTTTTTAAGTGCTCTCTATGTTCCAGGCTTAAGTACTAGGAGAAGAACAGAGCAGACTCTGCCCTCAAGGAACTTACATTTTATTAAGTGAAAAACAACATATACACAGAAAATAGGTAAAAAGCCAGGAAGCACAAATGCAGGAAACAGTAAAGGATCATCTGAGAATCCAAGAGGAGAGAGAAGACACAGGGCTCTTAGACAGCTGCTCAAGAAGGGAAATTTTCCAAACCAAAATATCCTCCTCTCACCATTTGTCTGAGATCGTCCTTGCAATACAGAGCAGGGGCCAGTGGGAGGAGGACAAAGAGCTCTAGGAAGGGATGAACTGGGTAATGCTTAACAACCAACTTAAAAAAAAACACTCAAAAATCCAATATACTACCAACATGCTTTTAGGTTTAAGTGACATTATTAACATTTTCTCTATCACTTTATTAAGAATAGATAGTCAACAACAAAAAAATAGACCAAGTCCCAATGCGTATACTTTGTTGCTTTCCCAGGGACAAATGTTCATATTGACCATTTTCTTATTGGTCTCTAGAGAGCTGGCTGAAGTCAACCCCAGCAGTTCCTGGCACCAGAACATAAAGGTTGTCCACAATTTCTACCTCCTAGCTGTAACCATCGCTGCAAAAGGCAGCCGCTAGACTGCTCTTTCCTCCCAAGAACAGAGGAGCCTCTAGCACTGGAGATTCTGTTTATGCTGCCTTTTATTGTTGAGTCCTGCCTCTGCTCCTTGCTAAGATTCCAGATTCAGAACTGGAAGGGATCACAGGGGTCATTTTACACAAGGAAATTGAGGACTATGGAAGATGTAACTTGCCCCAAAACACATAGCCAGTAAACATCAGGGCAGAGAGATCTGAACCTAGGGCTTCTGACTCCAGAGCCAGGGATCTTATTTTATACCACAAGGAACCTGAGACAAAATTGGTACCCCAAGGACATTGACTACAGCTGTTTCTTTTCTTTTCTTTTTTTTTACTTTTTAGATTGTTTATGTTTTATCTTCATTTTATTTTAATAACACATTTCCACATAAAATTTCTAAAGTTATAGGATTCATGTTGTCTCCCTCCCTTCTTCCCTTCCCCCTCCTGGAGTTGACAAGCAATTCAGTCTAAGTTATCCATGTATTATCACACAAAACACATATCCATGTTATTAATTTTTGTAAGTGAATAACCTTATAAAACCAAAACCTCAAATCATACACTCAAATAAACAAATGATAAATCATATGTTTTCATTTGCATTCTGATACCAACAATTCTTTCTCTGGAGGTGGATAGCATTCTTTGTCATAAGTCCTCAGAATTGTCTTGGATCATTGTATTGCTATTAGTAGCAAAGTCTATCACATTTGATTGTCCCACAATATTGCAATTGCTGCATACAATGTTCTTCCGGTTCTGCTTATTTCACTCTGCATCAGTTCAAATAGGTCTTTCCAGTTCTTTCTGAAATTATCCTCTTCATTATTCCTTATAAGCTACAGCTGTTTCTGGACTTGACTTTGGCTTTGTCTAAGAATGTCAGCATCTGTGGTATGGTGGTGAACATAGCTGCCTTCTAAGTGGTTAACTGGTTTGATTCTCAGCTGGTGCAATTAAGGTCGTGCGGCTGGGTAGCATAGTGGACACAGCACCAGTTTTGGAATTAGGAAGACAAATCTGGCCTCAGACACTTCCTAGCTGTGTGACCCTGGGCAAGTCAATTAACCCTGTTTACTTTAGGTTCCTCCTAAGTAAATAAATTATATATATATATAAAATAACAAATAAATAAATAATGCTTCAGTATTTTTGTCAAGTGTTGGAGCTTGGTGATGAGTGACTGGATCTGAGGGCCATTGTAGTCATGGAGAGTGAGAGTTAGCCTGCTAGGGAGACTAGTGGCTAGAGAGAAAGCCTGAGATAAAAAGGAGGACAGGAAAGGTTGGGGCCAGCATGCCTGAGAAGGACCAAGAAGAAGATTCACAGCACCATGACTGGTGGCTATGATCTTTGTTTATTATGACAAATTGAAAGACTTTTATAGAGAGTAAAATATTAAGCATTACAACATTCTTGGGGGACACATGGGCCGATGGCGATATCATTGGGGATGTAGACACTAAACAATAACTCTAGTCCAACTATTAATAATATGGAATTAGGTCTTGATCAATGATACATGTAAAACCCAGTGGAATTGTGCGTCAGCTAAAGGGGGTTAGGGGAGAGGGAAAGAACATGAAACATGTTAACTATGGGAAAGTATTCAAAATAAAAATAAAAATATATAAAGTAAAAAAAAAAACAACATTCTTGGGGGGGGGTGTTACTTTCTCACAGGATGATGTTTATGAAAATGACTTCACACAGGAATGCTACCAGGGTTGCTATTACAGACACAAGCAAGTTGAGAAACAGTGATTGCTAATCTGTACTGCGTAGTTAGGGAAAGGCAGGTTTGGTACTTTCAGTCATGATGTTACAAGGACTTCTTTGCTCTTCAGAGTGAGGGGGAACTCAGGGTTTAATGATGACCTTTGGCCGAGAGCAGCAATGCCTTTGTGTGAGAGATTGGGACCTCACCAGCTATCTCAGGCAAGCATGGCTACTTTCCTCAGTAGGCCTTATTTGTCCTTTATATATCCTCAAAAATCAAGAAAATCCCAAACGAGACAATAAAGAGTTGGACATGGCTGAAATTGTGTGTGTGTGTGTGTGTGTGTGTGTGTGTGTGTGTGTGTGTGCTGTTATAGGCAAATTTATAAATTAAGATTTTAGACATTTAGTGTAGATAGCAGCCAGGCTTGTTAGGCAAGGCTGGAGTGTTCCAATCATGGAAGAGTGAGAAAGAAGGAAGTCTTTCCTGAGTGACTCTGGTATGGCTGAGGCAGTTAGATGTTGGTTTTAACTGTCTCCAGTGAAGAGCCCAGGAAAGTGGATTTGTCTCCTACAAGAAACATCTATCCTGTGGAAGTTCAGGTTTGAGCAGTGAATTTGGCTCTGGATGGTGGACATCCAGACTAGTTCAGCTCCCTGTCTTCATCTCTCTATGGATTTGCTTGCTGTGGACCTGTGTTCCTGGAAAACCTTAGATCATCGCTGGAGGACCCACTTGTGAGACATCCATTTCCCCTTCTAGCCAACCACGCTGGACCTGACAGCCTGTGTTAGTACAGAGTAGATTTTGACTCACCTTTCCAGTTCCTGGAGTCTGTCCTTAGAACCTCGTTTTAGTGTGACCTTTCCCTATATCTTCAACCCTAAAACTCATTATTAAACAGTTTTCATAACTTACTTTTTACTTTCCTTCTCCACAACCATTCAAGGACCCACTAACTGAGTTGTTTGTTCCCTGGCTTAGATAAGAATGACAGGTTTAACTGCCATTCCTAACCCTGACACCATTCACTCCCAGCTGTGTCCTGTGTTTGTGGGAGTACGTGTGATTCTCCATTTGTATTTGTGTCAGGCAGTTATCCCTCTTCATCCCAATCATTCCCATTCATCCCTTTCACCCACTACTACCCCCGTGTGTTTATTTACCCACTACAGTGTGCGCTAGATACACACTCCATATCTGGATCTAAGAGCCAATAGAGACCATGGAGCTTGTCTTCTGTGTCCTGGAGAAAGGATGGCTCCCTGACAGTTTTGAAGGTATTAGAGCCTGCCTCAACTTGATCAAGTTGGAAGGAGAGAGGGTAGTTGTTCACATTTTTGGCTCTCGACTTTCTCTGTCTAAGCCCTAACCATATTCCCTTCTGCTATTTGGTCCCCCCTCTCTCCTGCTCTGCCCTTGTCTCAAACTTCCTATAGCTGGACTTTTTCAACCTACCCATGATATCAAAGGTGGGAGATCAATCAGACCTGCCTAAGGCTCCCCTTCCTCCTCCACCAAAAAACCTCTGACCTAAGAGCTACCTTTACTGCCCAGGAGCATAGAGTAAAGGTAGTCCCAGGAGATCCTGCCAGAGATCATGGATTGAGTTCCTGAGAGCAGATTCTAGAAAGACTATCATGGACTCCCTCCTTCTACCCAAACTGCCAGTTCTGAGGATTCTTGGAGCATTCTTGGTTGTACCTTTTTCCTGTTTCTCTTCTAATTTGGTTTGGAGAAATTAGCCAACAACCAAGAGTAGGGGTTTTGGGGGGCTGCCCTGATTTTGGAGGGGTCCAGGGCTGCTCCAGGGTGGGAGGTGGATGCTGGCCTAGGACCTTTCCCTTGTTGCTTCTGCCCCCCCCCCACTCCTGGGTTTCCTTGGATGCCATGTGGCCTTGTCTTAAATGTGCCAAATAAAAAAAGACGAGACATGCTGCTTTTGTAAGACCACAGATTGACTTCTGGTCTTGCTACCCACAGGACCCCAACCATTTCAAGCAATGGAGAAAGAGCATGGAACTGAACAATGGCCCAGACATCCAAAGAGAAGCAACAGGAAGTTCTTCATTGGATCCAGGGCTGCACAAAAAGAAGTTCAGAGACTGTAGACACAGGTAAACTCGTAGGAAGCTCATGGTAGCACTCTAATTGGGTAAGCCCCAGAGGAAGAAAATGTTAATACCTTAGTTAGAAGAAACCTAGCGGGAGCTGAAGACCACCCAGAACACTGACCAAATAAACCCCAGAGAAGACAGATGACCACACTAAAAGAACTGTAAGAGATCATTTTGTCTAACCTCATTTTGAAGATAAGGAAACTGAGGTTCAGGAATGTTAAGTGACATACATGGTCACAGATAATAGGCACTTGAGGTAGGATTCTATCCTACATCTTGCTGATTCTTTTTTTTTTTAAACCCTTACCTACTTTTAAGAATCAATACCGTGTATTAGTTCTAGGGCAGAAGAGCTGTAAGGTCTAGGCAATGGGGGTTAAGTGACTTGTCCAGGGTCACACAGGTAGGAAGTATCTGAGGCCAGATCTGAATCCAGGACCTCCTGTCTCTGGGCCTGGCTCTCAATCCACTGAGCCACCCAGCTGCCCCATATCTTAATGATTCTTAAACCAGCCCAGAGATTAGAGGGCAAGCCTTGGAGTCAGGAAGACCCAAGATCAAGTGAAGAGTAGTAAGAGCTGGGCAACTAGAGTTAAGTGACTTACTTTAGGTCACGCAGCTAGAAAGTGTCTGCTGAAAAATTAGAAAATGAGGGTATGTCCTTTGATTGGGGAATGGCTAAACAAATTGTGGTATCTGATGGCAATGGAATAATATTGTGCTCAAAGGAATAATGAACTGGAGGAATTCCATGTGAACTGGAAAGACCTCCAGGAATTGATGCAGAGTGAAAGGAGCAGAACCAGGAGAACATTGTACACAGAGACTGATACACTGTGGCACAATTGAATGTAATGGACTTCTGTACTAGCAGCAATGCAATGACCCAGGACAATTCTGAGGGGCTTATAAGAAAGAACGATATCCACATTCAGAGAAAGAACTGTGGGAGCAGAAACGCAGAAGAAAAACATAATTGATCATGTAGTTCGACAGGGATATGATAGGGGTTTCGATGTTAAAAGATCACTCTAGGGGGGCATCTGGGTGGCTCAGTGGATGGAAAGCCAGGCCTAGAGACAGGAATCAAATCTGGCCTCAGATACTTCCTAGCTGTGTGACCCTGGGCAAGTCACTTAATCCCCATTGCCTAGCCCTTACCACTCTTCTGCCTTGGAGCCAATAAACAGTATTGACTCCAAGACAGAAGGTAAGGGTTTTAATTAAAAAAAAATCACTCTACTGCAAATATGAATAACATGGAAATAGGTTTTGAACAATGATGCATGTAAAACCCTGTGGAACTGATTGTCAGCTTTGGGAGTGAGGAGGAAAGAGTGGGGTGGGATGGGGGGAATCATGTTAACCATGGAAAAATATTCTAAGTAAAAAAAAAAAAAAAAAAGAAAAGAAAGTGTCTGCTGTCACATTTGAATCTAGGACCTCCCACGTATAGGTCTGATTTTCTATCCACTGAACCACCTAATTGCCCCCATCCCCAGCAATGCACCTTAATCTCATAGATGAGGATAGCCTAGTAAGATCTGCATGTAATCATAACGGGGCTTTCTAGTAATAAATTAAAGCTATTGGGAAAAAAAGAAATCTCTTTTGGGCTTTCCTATACCCTATGATACCCTATGACCATCCCAGAGGACAGAAAATGGGGGAAAAATCCATCTGGTTGGGGCTCAACAGTAGAGCCCCAAAATGCCAACTCTGGGAATCATTCAGTCCTTAAAGTGGAGCAGACCAGACAGCTTCAGATGGGGAACATTTAATAATAAAAATTAAACACGGAGGGCTAAAAGGTGGTGGGGTCAACTGGAGCAAAGCTGTCCTGGCCTGGCAGAGCAGACAGGAATGCCACTGGCCACCCTCTGCACCATATGGGGATGGGACGTGCCTGGTGCCTGAGGAGCACATTTTAATCCGGGGCTAGTTCTTATGATAACTCCCCACTGTGAAGCAATTTCCAGCTTCTGAATTTTTATAAAGGTCCATTTTTTATACCTGGAGAAAATAACTCTTTGGCATTAGTTAAATTATAAATGGGGACAAAAGAGGAAATGGGGATGACGCATCTCAGGAATAATAATCACACAGCTGCACTGAGCCAACAGTGCTTCCTTAGGTTGGTGGCATCTGGACACTCAGTGTCTGCCTGATCGTGGGAACTTCTGCCTGGAGGCTGAAATGGGCCATACAATGTGGCAGCCTCAAAGCCACGCTGGATGAAGGGGCTGGCCAGGAGCCAGGTAACTGGACCAAGCCGGGAGGAGGAACGATTGACTGAGTCTGTTCTCCAACTGGCCCAGGGAAGGAGATGGAGAGCACGAAGGATAAACTTCACCCACTTTCTTGACAGTACCACTGTGTAAGTCTAGAGTTCTTAACCTTTTTGTGTCCTGGGGAAGCCTCTGGACCTCTTCCTGGAATAACATTTTTAAATGCACAAAATAAGTTACTTAGGATTACAAAGGAAACCAAATTTTATTGAAATAAAGTCATCAAATTAAAAACAAAAAAGAAACTAAAAAGTCACACAAGCAAGTTCATGGACTCCTAAATCAAGAATTCCTATAAGGAAGGAAGGAAACAAGCATTTATTAAGCACCCAGCCAGTATGCGCCAGGCACTGTGCTAAGTACTTTATAAGTATTATCTCATTTGATCCTCACAATAACCCAAGGAGAAAGGTTCTATTATTATTCCCATTTTAGGGCAGCTAGATGGCACAGTGGATAAAACTCCAGGCCTGGAGTCAGGAAGTCTTGAGTTTAAAATCTAGCTTCAGACACTTACTAGCTGTATGATCCTGGGCAAGTCTCTTAACCCTGTTTATCTCAGTTTCCTTTTCTATAAAATGAACTGGAGAAGGAAATGTGGCAAAACACTCCAGTATTTCTGTGCAGAAAACCTCAAAAGTAGTCACAAAGAGTCAGACACAAGTAGAAACTACTAAACAACAACATAGTTGAGGAAACAGAAGCAAAAAGAATTTAAATGACTCAACTATGGTCACACAATATCTGAGGCCATTTTTCAACTCAGGTCTTCTTGATTTTATATCTAGGACTCTATCCACTGTATTACCAAGTTCCCAACCCTCTTGGTAGTCAGGAGATCTGGATTCCATGTCTGGAGCTTCCAGAAACTCATTATGGGACCTTGACCAAGACTCTTTTCTTCTCTGGGTCACAGTTTCTCAGTTGGAATGCAAATTTTCTTAGGTCCCTTCCAGCTCCAGGCTAACTGTAGCCAGCGTCAAGAAGCTGGCTAGGATCACAGATCTAAGACTGGAAGGGACTTTAGAGGTTATCTAGTTCAGCCTCTTCATTTGATAGGAAATTGGAGGCCAAAAGAGTTTTAGATGACTTGCCCAGGGCCAGGCAGACTGTGTGAGTAGCAGAGACAGGATTTATATCTAAGTCCCCTGACTCCAACCAAGGCCACCTAAGTCTCTAGCATGATGTCTGGTCCATTGAAGGTATTTAATAAATACTTTCATCTATTTTTCTACCATACCATGCTATGTTGCCTCCTTGCCAGTAACAGCTTCCTGGGCCTTGCCTTGTGATCTCAAGATCCTTGACTAGTAGTAGGGTCTTAGCCTCCCTTGGAGAGTGAGGCAGAGGGGACAAGGAGTCCTCTCACCCTGCTATTTGTGTGTGAAAACTGAGGCTAATAGAAGTTTGGGAGCATGGCAAATGGACCAGTGCTATAGGCCAGAGACCCGATTCTCCAGAACAAGCAGGAGCTACAGCTTCAGGGAATTTCAGTAACATGTTGTCCTTTAAAATGGATATATACACCAACACACATACACGTGTGTGTGTGAGTATAAGCTTGTGCATGTGTGCATTTGTTTGTTCGTACATATTCCTCTCCCTCTCTTGGCCTGTATTGTCAGAGCTTGAAATATTTTTTTTGATTATGAGAACATTTCCCATTAAGTGTGCGTCTCCAGGTTTTCTCTCAATATTTATGAACCCATAATTCTAGAATGTGTCACAATCAGTGTTCCAAAAGTGTATCTGGATGTAATGAAATCATTCGGAAAGAAATGTGGCAGAGGAGACACCCTGAATCTCTCCCACTGAATGAGTAATTCCCAGGGACGTGTATTGATAAATCAGTGTATCCCTTAATTAAGTAAAACATTTTAAGGCAAGGGCATTAATTACCCATGCCTGGTATAAGCTTGGCCCATTATCGCAGGGGCTCACAGGTGGATGAGTGTCTTTTGAGCTAATTACCAGCCCCAATTTGGCTGCCCGTGTTGCCCATGCCCTGTCCCCTGCAGGATGACAAGGCAGGATCTGTATTTAAGGGTAGGAAGAAGGGGTGGGAAGTATTTTTTTTCCAGTTTTATTTTGTTGGTTTTTTCCCCCCATTTTAGGTTGGTGCAGTTTGTCTCTGAGTGTTAGAGAGAGCTCTCCTGACTGAGAAATAAGCACATGATGAATCTTAAGACTGCAAAAGAAGGAAGAGGAATTTGGTTTCAAGAAATCCATTTCCATTCACATTTATTAAGCACCAGTAGAGTAAGCAAAAGAAAGACCCTATGCTAGGCCTCATGCTGGGGATATGAAGGAGAAAAAATGATATAGTCCCTCCACATACACACACATGTTAATTGTTTATATATCTTGAATACCAAGCCTTTAACAGAGAAATTGATACAGATCAATTTCCCATTTGACCACTTCTTTTTTACCCTAAGTACATGAATGCTTTTCTATTTCATCAGGGTTTTTTTTCCCAGTTGTAATCAAAGGTATCTATTTTGTCTTCTATAATTATCTCGGTTCTTTGTTTGGCTAAGAATATATCTTCTACCCATAGCTGTGAAAGGTATTGGGCTTGCTTCTTTTCTAATTTTTTTTAATGCTATGATCTTTGATATTAAGGTCACCTTAATTTAGAGTATGTCATGAAATATAGTATGAGATGGTGGTCTAAAACTAATTTCTGCCAAACTACTTTGTAGGTTTCCCAGAAGTTTTGAACAAATAAGGAGTTCTCTCCTAAGAAATTTATATTTTCTGGTTTATTTCTCATTGTGTTATTGAGTTCCATCATTTCTGTTATGACCCCTTGTTTAATCTGTTTCATTGACCTTCCTCTCTATTTTTTTAATCAATGCCATTGATCTGATGCTTTATAAAATTGTTTGAAGTCTTACTTCATGCCATTCCTACATCTTTTCACTATTTCCCTTGATATTCTAGAGTTTTAATTTTTCCAAATGAATACTGCTATTATTTTATTGACTTCTGTAAAGGATCCCTTTGATAATTATGATTGATACAACATTAAGACTATAAATTAACTTTGGTAGTATTGTCATTTTTATTATATTGGCACAGTCTAGCCATGAGCTCTGAATATTTCTCCAGTTGTTGATTGTTCTTTATTTCTTTTAGGAGAACGTTTTGGTTGAAGTTATGCAAGTATTTTGTGTCTTTTTTTGTGCCTTTGTAGATTGATCCCCCAGCTGTATTATTTTAAAACTTTTTTTCAATTATATGTAGAAATGATTTTTGACAATTGTTTTCTGACATTTTGTGATTCAGATTCTGTCCTTCCATCCTCCACACCCCACTCCCCAGGTGGTAAATAGTTTGATATAGCTTTCAGCAATACATATTTCCATGTTGCTCATGCCATATCACACATATGATTATAAAAAAACTCATAAAGGAAATAAAGTGGAGGGTGGAGTGCTTTGATCTGCAATCAGACACCAACAATTCCTTCTATGGCTGTGGATGGCATTTTTTATCATAAGTCCCTTGGGGTTATCTTGGAACCTCGTTTTGCTGATAATGGTTTAATCCTTCACAGTTGATCATCATACAATATTTCTGTTACTGTATTTGTTCTCCTCATTCTGTTCACTTCATTTTGCATCATTCATCTAAGTCTTTCCAGGTTTTCATCCTGTTTATCATTTCTTTGGGCACAATAGTGTTCCATTACAACCATATACCACAAATTGTTCAGTCTTTCCCTTTGATGAACACCTCCTCAGTTTCCAGTTCTTTGCCAATACAAAAAAGTGCTGCTAAAAATATTTTTGTACAAGTAAGTTCTTTCTCTTTATCTCTGAGCTGGAGGTGCTATTGCTGGATCAAAGGGTAAAAAAAAGCTTTATAGTTCTTTGATTTGGGTTCCAATTTGTTCTTCAGAACAAATATCATATCAGAACAAATGTCATATCAGTTCATGGTTCCACCAACAATGGATTAGTGTCTCAATTTTCCTACATCCCCTCCAGCATTTATCATTGTCCTTTTTTGGTCATATTAGCCTATCTGATAGGTGTGAGGTAGTGTCTCAGAGTTGTTTTAATTTGCATTTCTCTAATCCATAGTGATTTGGAGCATTTTTTCATATGATGATAAATAGTTCCAATTTCTTTCTCTGAGAACTGCCTCTTCATATCCTTTGACCCTTTATTATTTGGTGAATATTTTGTATCCACATAAATTTGACTCAGTTCTCTACATATTTGAGAAATGAGGCCTTTGTCAGAGATGTTTGCTATAAAAGTTTTTTCCCCAGTTTATTGTTTACCTCCCCTTGGTTTCATTGGTTTTGTTTGTACAAAACCTTTTAAATTGAATGTAATCAAAATTATTCATTTCAATTTTCATTATGTTCTCTGTGTCTTGTTTCCCTAGGTATAGTATGCATCTCTCCCCCTGCCCCCCAACTGATTCTTAATAAACAACAGAAATCAGTTGCTGGAGTGGGAATAATGGGAACCTTGGGAGGAAGTGTCTGCCCCATCTTAGAATTTGAGATACTGAGGACAATTAAAAAAAAAAGTTTATCATACAACCTACATTGAGACAGCATGCTTTAAAGTAGTCAGAGAAAGGTTAGGTAGGATTTCATGAACCAAAACATTTTACAGTATCAGTCATCCACAGAGGGATGGAAAGCTTTCAAGAATGGCATTATGAGGGAGCAGCTGGGTAGCTCAGTGGATTGAGAGCCAGGCCTAGAGACAGGAGGTCCTAGCTTCAAATATGGCTTCAGATACTTCCTAGCTATGCGACCCTGGGCAAGTCACTTAACTCCCATTGCCTAGCTCTTGCCACTCTTCTGCCTTGGAATGAATACATGGTATTGATTCTAAGGCAGAAGGTAAGGGTTAAAAAATGAGATTATGAAGACACAAAAAGAAAAAAGGTGGTAGAAAGAAAGGAAGGAAGCAAAGAAAGGGGGAGGAGGGTAGAAGAAATGGAAAAGAGAAAAGGAAAGAAGAAAGGGAGGGAGGATGGAAGTGAGGAAGGGAAGAAGGAGAGGAGGGAAGGAAGATGGAAGGAAGGAGGAAAAAGAAGAGGAGGATGAAAGTGAGGAAGGAAGGGAAGAAGGGAAGAAAAAAGGGATGAGGTAGAAAAGGCAAATAATCTAGATGGGAGAGATATAAATGATAGCTTGAAGGGATGTTAGGGTCAAATGAAGGATTTTAAAGGATGGGGGGAGCCCTCTGCAGGTTTGTAGGCATGAGAGAAGGAAGCCTCAGATAGGGAGAGATTGAAGATAAGAGAGAAGGAATGATTAATGGGGTAAGCTCCAAGAAGGTTTTGGAGGGGCGGGGAGGGGATGAAGGGGATAGAAGGGACAAATAGAGGGCTTGGCCTTGGCAAGGAGGAGGGCCACCTCATCTAGTGAGACTGGAGCAAAGGAGGAGATTCATTAACAGAAAGGGGGAAAAAATTATCCCCCATTCTGAGTTAATTACTTCTAAAGATACAAGTGGTTGTGTTTTATAGCATGCCAATTCTCCAATAACAGAGAAGCTTCTGAGCTGAATCACTAATTAAGGCCCTTTCAAGTAAAATGTTTCCCTTAATTTAAGGCTCAAGCAATTCCCAAATTTCTTAAAATGGGTTTTGATAAATGGTAGGGTACTCAGGAGAAGCCTCTGCAATTGAGGCTCCCACGGAATCTGGAACGTAGCATTTTGTGGGTTCTGGGGATTTTTGACCTAAACTGAGCAAAGTCTGAACCACAGTGGTATGCAAGCAAGGGAGAAGCTTTGTTCTGCTTGACCCAACAGAGGAGAACCAGGACCAGAGAGGGAAAAAAAAAGAGAGCAGAATTAGAATATTTTCTCTTGAGTTAAAAATAGTTAAAGGGAAGAGTCACCATCAGCAGTGGTTAGCATAGAGAACTGTTCATCTGATTTCTCTATAGGGGCAGTTGCTCAGTGAGATGGAGTAGACTGATCCTAGCCCTGAGGTGCTTGGGAGAAGACTGGAGGGAAGTCAAATTGCACAATGGCACCAGGACTTCCTAAAGGGAAGAAGGGAGAGAGCATGTCCCTCTCTAGGAAGCAAACGCATCAACTCCCCTCATCCTCTCTTCATTCCTTCCTTTCTCTCCTCTATTCTTTTACCCCTTCCTCCTTTCTTCCTTTCCTTCTTCTTTTCTTCTTTCCCTTCCTCCCTTCTTCCTTTTGTTCTTCTCTTTCACTCTCTTCTCCTTTCTTCCTTCTTCTCTTTCATCTTTCCTCTCTTTTTTCCCCCTTTCCTCCTGACAGACAAACAGATTTCAGCTCAATATAAGGAAGAATTTCCCAACAAGTAGAATTTATTGCATGGAATAGGTTGTTTCCATTGGTACTGAGTTCATTATACCTGAAGGGATGGGTGAAGAGACTGGGTACATGAGGAAGTGGCAGAAGGGTTTCATGTTTTAGTTGGAGGGAGTCAAACTAGAAGTTGAACTGGATTTAGTACTATGATTTCCTAAGGAGGTTGATGGGAAAGGGACTGAGTTGGCAGTCACTTAGACATGGGAGTATGGGGCCACAAGTACATTCACATTGATCCCCCTCCCTATACAGCTTCATTTTCATCTTTGTATCCTTGGCACCTAGAACGTCATCTGGTACCCAATAGGTGCTTGATAAACATTTGTTGAGTGAATGATTGGATGAAAAAGCATTTATCAAGTGTTTGTTACATGCCAAGAACTATATTAGCATTCAAGATACAAACAGAAAAGCAAAAAGGATATGCCCTCAAAGAGCTCATATTCTAAGGAGGAGGCAACACATAGAGTTAAGAAGGGGCATTTTGGTCCAGACAGGTGGTGAGGGGGAGTAGATTAACACACCCCATTCAGAAACAATGACAGAGTTGATTTGATCATGCTTCCAGAATAAATGGGTTTCAGGGGAGGATATACAGGGTATTTTTCTGAAAGATGGTAGCCACTGTGATGGGAGAGAAAAGAGGCATGTATGAGACATATTATGAAAGTAAAATTGACAGATTTGGAAACAAATGCTGTCTGGCAGGTTAAGATGGTGGACAGAGTCCAGGATGAAACCTAGCCTGTGAGCCTGGATGATTGGGAGAATAAAGCACCCTCCTCGGTGATAGGGAAGTTCAGAACTAATGAGGAGGCACAAAACAGATCCTTTTATATATTAAATATATATATATATATTTGAGATAAAGAGATTAGAGTGTAAAATGAAGTATTACTGAAATAATGGTCTAAGACTGTGTTGATGAACCTATGGCACACATGCTAAAGTGTGCCAGAGGGGGCTGCTTCTTTCCCTCTTCTTCAAGCAGACCTGAGGACATTTTTCTCATCATCTACCCCTCTGCCCTGCAGTCCAATGGGAGCACTTCCTCTCTCCCCTGTCCAGGGTAAGGTAGAGAGGCTCACATGTGGCATGAAAGTTGCAGTTAGGGCACTCACTCTCTAAAAGGTTTGCTATCACTGGTCTAAGAGAAGTAGACACTAGTCAAGACAGGAGTGAATCCAGAGGCTTTGTAACCCTAAAAATTTAAATAAGTTTAAACTTCATCAAGAGAAGAATATACTTTCTAGCTGTGTGACCCTGGACAAGTCACTTAACCCCAATTACCTAGACCTTACCACTCCTCTACCTTAGAACTGACAGATAGTAAAGGTTTTGAGAGAGAGAAGGGAGAGAAGAGGAGAGAGAGACAGAGACAGAGAGAGAGAAACAGAGAGAGAGAGACAGAGAGAGAGAGAGAGAGAGAGAGAGAGATGAGAGAAGAAAGAGAAGAGAAAATATGGGAATAGGGTGTAGAACAAGATGCTACACAGTATAATATTAAGAACACTGGGTTTATAATCAGGAGCCCTGAGTTTAAATCTTGGCTCCTAGATCATCTGTAGTAACTGAGATATTTAGCCCTTCACGGTCAGATTCCAGCCTGGCCTTCAAGGTTTATTCTACGTGATTCTCTTTTGCTCACTCTGTATTCCAGCTCTAATGGCCTGATTGCTGTTCTCCTCAACTCCTCATTCTGTTATAGCATAGTTTGTGCCCACCATAGCAAAGAGCTCCTACCTTACCTCTTCATCTTAGAGTCCCTAGTACAGTAATGGTGAACCTTTTAGAGATGGAGTGCTGGGCCCCACCCCCATCCCACCCAAAAGACTGTGTGCTCTCCCCCACAAGTGCCAGGTGCCCCCCACCCCACCTCTCTTTACCCAACATGGGAGGGAGGAAGTGTTCTCATTGGGCTGCTGGGCAGAGGGGTGGGTGAAATAAGGAATGTCCTCAGTGAGTGTAGAGAGGGGGAGGGGAGTGGCCTAAGTGCTCTGCTCCCCTCCAGCTCTGCCCCGGTGCACTCCTTACCCTCTGTGCACTCCTATTGACTGCTGGGCAGAGGGGTGGTGTGTGTGTGTGTGTGTGTGTGTGTGTGTGTGTGTGTGTGTGTGTGTGTGAAAATGTCATCAGGCACAATGGAGAGGGGGGAGGAGAACAGCTTCACCAGAGTCCCTCTGCCTTTCTTGTAATGAACTCTGGGGATGGTGAGTATGGAGGGAGGGTGGCTGAGTGCCCACAGAGAGCACTTTGCATGCCATCTTTGGTGCCCGTGCTATAGGTTTGCCATCACTGTCCTAGTGTCTTTCAAGGCTCAGACCATGTGTTTCTCTCTCCTGAGAGGAGCCTTTCCTGAGTTCCCTACTTGAAAATTTCCTCTCTTTTCTCAGATTACCATGTATTTACTTAGCAGAGCACAAGTTGTAGTCTCCGAGTCAAAATCTATTTCTTTAGGGACAGGTTTTTATTTTTGCCTTTGTATCAGCGAGGTCCAGCACAGATCCTAGCACTTAGGAGATGATTCATAAGTGCCAGATCAGTCAATTAATCAGCATTTATAAAGTACCTACTAGCACAGGGGTCGGCAACACATGGCTCTTTGTGCAGGAGCCATAAAGTCATTTTTTTTTCAGGCGCTGTTACAGGAGCGCACTGTGAGCACTGTACGGCTCTCATGAAATTACATTTTAAAAAATGTGGCG
Organism: Gracilinanus agilis; assembly: GCF_016433145.1. Taxonomy (NCBI): domain Eukaryota; kingdom Metazoa; phylum Chordata; class Mammalia; order Didelphimorphia; family Didelphidae; genus Gracilinanus; species Gracilinanus agilis. The sequence goes on along the minus strand of NC_058131.1, from coordinate 348,912,970 downwards.
TTTATGGCTCTCATGGCCAAAAAGGTTGCCGACCCCTGCACTAGCAGCTGGGTGGCTCAATGGATTGAGAGCCAGGCCTGGAGACAGGAGGTCCTAGGTTCAAATCTGGCCTCAGACACTTCCTAGCTATGTAATTCTGGGCAAGTCACTTAAGTCCCATTGCTTAGTCCTTGCTGCTCTTCTGCCTTAGAACCAATATACGGTATTGATTCTAAGACAGAAGGAAAGGATTTTATCAAATAATAATAATAATAATAATAGTATCTACTGTGTGCCAAACATTGTGCTGTTCAATAGAGATACAAAGAAATACTAAAGACAGTCTCTGTTCTTAAGCCTAATGGGGAGATATGTAAACAACTATGTACAAATAAACTATGTCTATAAACTATAAACTATAAATTGGAGGTCATCTATAGAAGGAAGACTCTAAGACTAAGTGGTATGAAACACTTCTTGTAAAAGGTAAGACTTTAGGCGAGGCTTGAAGAAAGCCAAGAGGTGGAGATGGGGAAGGAGAGCATTCCAGGCATGGGGTAAAGCTAGTGCAAATGTCTGGAGTCTAGAGCTGGGAGTGTCTCGTTTGAAGAATAGCAAGGAGGCCAGACTGTAGAATATGTGGAGAGGGGGTGTAAGGTGTAAGAAAACTGGAAAGTGGGTCAGTTAGCACAGTGAATAGAGTCAGGCTAAGAGAAAGGAGGTCCTGTGTTCAAATCTCTCTTGGACACTTCTTAGCTGTGTGACCCTGGGCAAGTCACTTAACCCCCAATGCCTAGCCCATTCTGCTCTTCTGCCTTAGAACCAATTGGTTCTAAGATGGAAGATAAGGGTTTGGATTTTTTTTCATTTTTTATTGTCACTTCCATATTGGTCATCATTCTAAGAGCACACGCATACATAACCAAAACTCCAAAATAAAACCCTAAATATACTGATGTGAAAGATGACTCCAATAGTTCTTTCTCTGGAGGTGGATAGCATTCCTCATCATAAGTCTTTCAACATTGTCCTAAATCATTACATTGCTGAGAGCAGCCAAGTTTTCACAAATTATCATTGTCCAATATTTCTGTTATTGTGTACAATGTTCTCTGGGTTCTGCTTATTTTGCTCTGCACCAGTTCCCACAGATATTTCCAGCTTTTTTTGCTTACCATTTTTTATAGCACAAGAGTATTCTATCACCAACATATACCACAAATGTTCAGCCATTCTCCAAATGTTGGGCATCCCCTCAATTTCTAATTCTTTGTCAAAACAAAAAGAGCTGCTATAAATATTTTTGTATAAGCAGGTCCTTCCCCACTCCCTTCTTAAAATCTCTTTGGGATATAGAACCAGTAGTAGCAATACTGGATCAAAGGGTATGCATAATTTTATAGTCCTTTAGGTGTAGTTCCAAATTGCCCTCCAGAATGGTTGGATCAGTTTTTAACTCCACCAACAATGCATTAGCATTCCAATTTTGCCACATTCCCTCCAACATTTTTCATTTTCCTTTATGTCATATTAGCCAATTTGATAGGTATGAGGTTGTACTTCAGCTTTGTTTTAATTTGCATTTTTCTAATCAAGAGTGAATTAGAACATTATTTCATATAATTATTGATAGCTTTAATTTCTTCATCTGAAAATTGCTTGTTTCTTGAAAATTCATTTGACCATTTGTCAATTGGGGAGTGGCTTGTATTCTTACAAATCTGACTTAGTTCTTTATAAATTTGAGAAATTAGACCTTTATTGGAGACATTCATCACAAAATTTTTTCCCAGTTTGTTGTTTCCCTCCTAATCTTGGTTAGATTAGTTTTGTTTGTACAAAAGTTAAACTTAATATAATAAAAATGATTCATTTTACATCTTATAATACTCTCTATCTCTTGTTTGGTCATAAATTCTTGCATTCTCTAAAGATCTACCAGGTAAACTATTCTGTGTTCCTCTAATTTATGGTACCACTCTTTATATCTAAATCACATCTTCATTTTGGCCTTATCTTGATATAGGGTGTGAGTTATTGTTCTACACCTAGCTTTTGCCATACTATTTTCCAATTTTCCCAGCAGTTTTTGTTAAATAGTGAATTCTTATTCCAAAAGCTGGGATCTTTGGGTTTATCAAACACTAGGATATAAAAAAAATTTTTAAAGACTAGAGGAGAAAGCTAGGCTGTGAAAAAAGATTTTATATTTGATGCTAGAGGTGACAGGAAGCCACTGAGCTTAATGAATAGGTAGGTGGTATAATCAGATATAGGTTTTAGGAAGACCATTTTGGCAGCTGACTGGAGGAGGGACTGGAGAGGGGAGAGACTTAAGACAGGGAGACCAACTAGCAGGCTGCTTCCGTAGTCCAGGCCCTAGGTGATAATGTTCTGCTGTGGAGTGGCAGCAAATGCCACGGGAGGGAAAGAGTATTTTATTAAATTATTGTGTATAAGTAGATATTATTATTATATAAGTAGATAGATATAAATATTACATATAAGTTATTATTTATTTTGAAAGTACAATTGACAGGATTTGGAAAGAATGAGATCTGTAAGGTAAGACGGTGACAGAGAGTGAAGGGTCCAGGGTGAAGCCTAGGCTGTGAATCTAGGTGAGTGGGAGGGAAAGTAGTGTCCTCCACAGTGATAGGGAAGTTCAGAAGTTGGGGAGGAGGCACGTAGCAGGACCTTTAATAAACATTTTTTAAATGACTTATCTCCCTTTGCAAATGTCTAAAGGAATCTCATTTAGAAGAGAGACTAGACTTTGGCCTTAGAGGGCAAAACTAGATTCAAGATGCAGAGGGGCAGATGTAAGCTTGATGCCAGGAAAAAAATTCCTAACTAAAGCTATCCCAGAGTAGAATGAACTGACTCATAAGGTAGTGAGTTCTTTTTCACCATAGGTACTCAAGAGGAGGATGAGATACTGTACATCCTACTCAGGTTATAAGATGTTTGAGCTAACTCTTCCACAACTTTAATAGAACCCCGGGGGCCCTGGAGGCCTTTAGCATCCCATGATTGCCTCAGGAGATGTCCAAGCTGCAGGTCAAATCTCTTGGCAAACAAGTAAAGGAACCACTAGTGTTCAGGTTGCCCCTGGGATGGATAAGGATTTTCCCAGGAGGACTCTGGGCCAGGCCCTAGGCGGGCCTCTGAGAGACATGAAGAGAGACAAATCTGTAAAGTGACTAGAGTCTAATAAATAGAGCATTGGACAAGGAGTCAGGAAGACTTGAGTTCAAATACTTCCTTCACTTACTGATTGTGTGACTAGACAAGTCACTTAATCTCAGTCTTGGATTCCAAGTCTGTAAGATGGAGATAATAATTAAACTGATTTCACAGGGTTTGGGAGGCTCACAGGAGATAATGTTTACACAACAATTCTAAATCTTCACAGGCTATATACAAATGCAAGCTATCGTCCTCACCATCTCTTGTCCAAAAGAGGTCATCAGGTTCAGATGTTTGAATGTGAAATTCTCTCCCATCAGTCCCTATTAAAGGATCCCCTTGGCAGGGCCTTTTTCTTTTTCATTTTTAAAAATTCTCATGCAAAACACACTTCCATACTGGTCATTGCTGTAAGAGCAAACTCATACGTAGCCAAAATCCCAAAATAAAACCAAAGATACACTGATATGAAGGATGACTCCCAACAGTTCTTTCTCCAGAGGTGGATGGCATTCCCCGTCATATTCCTCATCTTTCAGGATTGTTCCAGATCATTGCATTGATGAGAGTAGCCAAATTCTCATAGATAATCATTGTACAATATTGCTGTTTCTGTGTACACTGTTCCCCCAGTTCTGCTTGTTTTGCTCTGCATCACTTCCTGCAGATCTTACCAGCTTTTTCTGAAATCATCTTGCTTATCATTTCTCATAGCACAATAATTGTATTCCATCCCCAATGTGTACCAGCTATTCCTCAGTTGATGGACATCTCTTCAGCTTCCAATTCTTTCCCACTACAAAAAGAACTGGTATAATTATTTTTGTACAAGTAGGTCCTTTCTCCTTTATTATTATTTCTTTGGGATACAGACCCAGTATTACCGGATCAAAGGGTATGCATAGTTTTATAACCCTTTGGGTATAGTTCCAAATTTGGCAGAGCCTTTAACAAAACTTTCTTTTTTTTTTCATTTAATAATTTTTATTTTTTAGAAAAGTTAACATGGTTATATGATTCATGCTCCTACTTTCCCCTTCACCCCCTACCCCAACCTCCCCCTCCTCCCTTAGCCAATGCGTATTTCCACTGGTTTTAACATGTGTCATTGATCAAGACCCATTTCCAAACTGTTGATAGTTGCATTGGTGTGGTAGTTTTGAGTCTACATCCCCAATCATGTCCGCCTCAACCCATGCGTTCAAGCAGTTGCTTTTCTTCTGTGTTTCCACTCCTGCAATTCTTCCTCTGAATGTGGGTAGCATCCTGGGTCATTGCATTGCTGGCAGTACAGAAGTCCATTACATTCTATTTTACCACAGTGTATTGGTCTCTGTGTACAATGTTCTTCTGGCTCTGCTCCTTTCGCTCTGCATCAATTCCTGGAGGTCTTTCCAGTTCACATGGAATTCCTCCAGTTTATTATTCCTTTGAGCGCAATACTATTCCATGACCAGCATATACCACAATTTGTTAAGCCATTCCCCAACTGAAGGGCATAACCTCATTTTCCAGTTTTTTGCCATCACAAAAAGTGCAGCTATAAATATTTTTGTACAAGTCTATTTATTTATGATCTCTTTGGGGTACAACCCAAACAATGGTATGGCTGGATCAAAGGTCAGGCATTCTTTTATAGCCCTTTGAGCATAGTTCCAAATTGCCATCCAGAATGGTTGGATCATTTCACAACTCCACCAGCAATGCATTAATGTCCCAATTTGGCCACATCCCCTCCAACATTCATTGCTCTCCCCTTCTCTCATTTTAGCCAATCTGCTAGGTGTGAGGTGATACCTCAGAGTTATGTTGATTTGCATTTTTCTAATTATTAGAGATTTAGAACACTTTCTCCTGTGCTTATTAATAGCTTTGATTTCTTTATGTGAAAATTGCCTATTCATGTCCCTTGCCCATTTATCGATTGGGGAAAGGCTTGATTTTTTATACAATTGATTTAACTCCTTGTATTTTTGAGTAATTAGACCCCTGTCAGAGTTTTTTGTTATAAAGATTTTTTCCCAATTTGTTGTTTCCCTCCAGATTTTGGTTGCATTGTTTTTGTTTGTACAAAAGCCTTTTAATTTAATATAATCAAAATTATTTATTTTACATTTTGTAATTTTCTCTAACTCTTGCTTGGTTTTAAAATCTTTCCCTTCCCAGAGATCTGACAAGTATACTATTCTGTGTTCACTTAATTTTTTTGTAGTTTCCCTCTTTATATTCAAGTCATTTACCCATTCTGAATTTATCTTGGTGTAGGGTGTGAGATATTGATCTAAACCTAATCTCTCCCATATTGTTTTCCAAATTTCCCAGCAATTTTTGTCAAATAGTGGATTTTTGTCCCAAAAGTTGGGTTCTTTGGGTTTATCATACACTGTCTTGCTAATGTCACTTACCCCAACTCTATTCTACTGATCCTCCCTTCTGTCTCTTAGCCAGTACCATACCATTTAGATGACTGCTGCTTTATAGTATAATTTAATATATGGTACTGCTAGGCCACCTTCCTTCACATTTTTTTTTCATTATTTCCCTTGATATTCTTGATCTTTTGTTATTCCAAATGAACTTTGTTATAGTTTTTTCTAATTCAATAAAAACATTTTTTGGTGGTTTGATAGGGACGGCGCTAAATAGGTAAATTAATTTGGGTAGAATGGTCATTTTTATTATGTTAGCTCGTCCTACCCATGAGCAATCAATGTTTTTTCCAATTGTTTAGATCTAGTTTTAATTGTTTGGAAAGTATTTTGTAGTTGTTTTTGTATAATTCCTGTGTTTGTTTTGGTAGATAGATTCCTAAGTATTTTATATTGTCTAGGGTGATTTTATATGGTGTTTCTCTTTCTACCTCTTGCTGCTGTGATGTGTTGGAAATATATAGAAATGCCAATGACTTATGTGAATTTATTTTGTATCCTGCAACTTTGCTAAAGTTGTTGATTATTTCTACCAGCTTCTTAGTTGATTCTCTAGGATTTTTTAAGTAGACCATCATAACGTCTGCAAAGAGTGATAGCTTAGTCTCCTCATTGCCTATTTTGATACCTTCAATTTCTTTTTCTTTTCTAATTGCTACTGCTAGTGTTTCTAGTACTATGTTAAATAATAGAGGTGATGATGGGCATCCTTGTTTCACTCCTGATCTTATTGGGAAGGCTTCTAATTTATCCCCATTGCATATGATGCTTGTTGATGATTTTAGGTACAAACTGTTTTATTATTTTTAGGAAAGGACCTTCTATTCCTATACTTCCCAGTGTTTTCAATAGGAATGGGTGTTGCATTTTGTCAAAGGCTTTTTCAGCATCTATTGAGATAATCATGTGGTTTTTGTTTGTTAGATTGTTGATATGGTCAATTATGTGGATGGTTTTCCTAATGTTGAACCATCCTTGCATTCCTGGTATAAATCCCACCTGATCATGGTGGAGAATCCTCTTGATCACTTGCTGGAGTCTCTTTGCTAATATTCTATTTAAGATTTTTGGATCTATGTTCATTAGGGAAATTGGTCTGTAGTTTTCTTTCTCTGTTTTTGGTCTCCCTGGCTTTGGAATCAGTACCATATTTGTGTCATAAAAGGAATTTGGTAGGACTCCTTCTTTGCTTATTATATCAAATAATTTGTATAGTATTGGGATTAGTTGTTCTTTGAATGTTTGATAGAATTCACTTGTGAATCCATCAGGCCCTGGAGATTTTTTCTTAGGGAGTTCTTTAATGGCTTGTTCAATTTCTTTTTCTGATATGGGATTATTTAAGTATTCTATTTCTTCTGCTGTTAACCTAGACAATTTATATTTTTGTAAATATTCATCCATATTATCTAGATTGCTATATTTATTGCCATATAATTGGGCAAAATAGTTTTTAATGATTGCCTTAATTTCCTCTTCGTTAGAGGTAATGTCTCCCTTTTCATCTTTGATACTGTCAGTTTGGTTTTCTTCTTCCCTTTTTTTTTTATTAGATTGACCAGTACTTTGTCTATTTTATCTGTTTTTTCAAAATACCAGTTTCTCGTCTTATTTATTAATTCAATAGTTCTTTTACTTTCAATTTTATCAATTTCTCACTTGATTTTTAGTATTTCTAATTTAGTTTTGATCTGGGGATTTTTACTTTGCTCGCTTTCAAGTTTTTTAGGTTGCATGCCCAATTCATTAATCTCTGCCCTCCCTAATTTGTTAATATATGCACTCAAGGATATAAGTTTTCCCCTGAGTACTGCCTTAGCTGCATCCCAGAGTTTGGTAGGATGTCTCATCATTGTCATTCTCTTCAATGAAATTGTTGATTATTTCTATGATTTCTTCTTTGACTAACTGGTTTTGGAGAATCATATTATTTAATTTCCAATTGGTTTTTGATTTACCTGTCCACGTACCCTTACTAATTATTATTTTTATTGCATTATGATCTGAGAAGGTTACACTGATTATTTCTGCTCTTTTGCATTTGTTTGCAATGTTTCTACGCCCTATTACATCGTCAATCTTTGCGAATGTACCATGTGCAGCTGAAAAGAAGGTGTATTCCTTTTTGTCCCTATTTATTTTTCTCCACATATCTATTAAATTTAATTTTTCTAGGATTTGATTTACCTCTCTTATCTCTTTCTTATTTATTTTTTGGTTTGATTTATCTAGATCTGAAAGAGGAATATTTAGTTCTCCCACTATTATGGTTTTACTATCTATTTCCTTCTTGAGCTCTGCCAGTTTCTCCTTTAGGAATTTGGATGCTATGCCATTTGGTGCATACATGTTGAGCACTGTTTTTCCTCATTGTCTATACTGCCTTTTATCAGGATGTAATTACCTTCCCTGTCTTTTAAATCATATTTATTTTACTTTGGCTTTGTCAGAAATCATGAACACCACTCCTGCCTTCTTTTTCTCATTTGAAGACCAAAAGATTTTGCTCAAGCCCTTTACCTTAAACCTGTGTATGTCTACCTGCCTCATATGTGTTTCTTGTAGATGACATATGGTAGGATTTTGGTTTCTAATCCACTCTGCTATTTGCTTCTGTTTTATGGGCAAGTTCATCCCATTCACATTCAGAGTTATAATTATCAGTTGTGTATTCACCAACATTTTGGTATCCTCTCCTAGTTCTACTCCTTCTTCTTACACTATTTCCTTTTAAACCAGTGGTTTGCTTTAAGCCAGTAACCCTTGTTCCCTCCCTTAATTTACTTCCCTTTCTACCCCCTCACTTATTATTCCCCTCTTTTTTATTTTTAAGGCCTAATGAATTCCCTCCCCCTTCTTCTCCCCTCCCTTTTTTGACCTCCCTACTTCCCTGCTCCCCTTGGTTTATCCCTTCTGACTTTCTCAGTAGGGTTAGATAGAGTTCTATATCCCAATGGATATAGCTACTCTTCCCTCTCAGGGTTAATTCCACTGAGGGTAAGGTTTAAATATTACCTCTTAATGCTCTCTTCCTCTCCTTCTTATAATAATATTCATTCCCTCCCTTTCCCATGCCCTCTTTGTATATAATAGACTGTCCTATTTTTCTTATTCATTCAAGTTTCTCTTGGTATCCTCTACTATTCACCCCTCTCTTTCCCACCCTCCATATCATCTTAGACCATTTAGTACTCCAACCTCTCCCTATGAATAATTCTTCTAATTACTATAATAGTGAATAGAATTCACTACAGAGAATTACACATAACATTTCCCCATATAGGAATACAAATAATTAGATCTTATTGAAGCCCTTAAAGAGGCAAATAAAAAAATTTTTTTTTCTTTCTTTCTTTCCTCTGTTTCTTATTTACCTTTCCATGTTTCTCTTGGTTTTTGTGGTTGGATATCGAACTTTCTGTTTAATGCTGCTCTTTTCTGTGCAAATACTTGGAAATCTTCTATCTTGTTGAATGCCCATACTTTCCCCTGGAAGGATATAGTCAGTTTTGATGGGTAGGTGATCCTTGGTTGTAGACCCAGTTCTCTTGCCTTTCTTAATATCATATTCCAAGCCTTGTGGTCTTTTAGTGTGGAGGCTGATAGATCCTGTGTGATCCTGATTGGTGCTCCTTGATAACTGAATTGTCTCTTTCTGGCTTCTTGTAAAATTTTTTCTTTTACTTGGAAGCTTTTGAATTTGGCTATTATATTCCTGGGGGTTGTCTTTTCAGGGTCTAGTGTAGAGGGTGATCTATGGATCCTTTCAATGTCTATATTGCCCTCTTGTTGTAGAACTTCAGGGCAGTTTTGCTAAATAATTTCTTTTAGTATGGAGTCCAAATTTCTATTAATTCCTGCTTTTTCAGGGAGACGAATGATTCTCAAATTGTCTCTTCTAGACGTGTTTTCTTGATCTGTCAATTTCTCATTGAGATATTTCATGTTTCCTTCTATTTTATCAGTCTTTTGGCTTTGCTTTATTTGTTCTTGTTGTCTTGAGAGATTTTTAGCTTCTAATTGCTCAATTCTAGCCTTTAGAGACTAGTTTTCATTTTCAATCTGGTCTTTTTTGGTCTTTAATTTACTTGTCTCACTTTCCAATTGCGAAATTTTCTGCCTTTTAAACTGTTATTTTCTTGCCTGATTTTGGTTTCCAATTTGCTCACCATTTTGTTTGATTTTTTGGCATCTTTCTCCAATTGGGAGTTTCTGCCTTCTAATCTGTTAATTTCCTTTTGAGCTATTTCCTACTTTTCTCGCCAAATCTCTTCCATCTTTCTCATCATCTCAGATTTGAACTCTTCAAGAGCTTGTGACCAGTTTTCATTATTTTGGGAAGGTTTGGATATGATTATTTGTTTTTTCTCCTCTGCTGTTTGATCTGTTGTCTGGATTTTCTCTGTGTAAAAGTTGTCGAGTGTTAAAGATTTCTTCTTGTTGATCTTTCTCTTTTGGGGTTCCTGATTCTGGCTTGCCATTTTCAGCCCCACGCCCTCTCAGCTTTATCCTCACAACCAGGGTCTGTCTGTGCTCTTTAGGCTCCTGAGGTCTCAGGTCTAGTTGTTCTCAAGGTCAAGCCTCCTGTTGGTCCCCTTGCTTGCTCCTCTGCCCGAAGCTCCTTTAACAGTCTCAGGGCGCTGCTTCCACAGTTGTGCACCTCTCTGTACTGGGTCCCCACCCAAGGTCCATGCCTGTGCTCAGGATTCCTGTCTGCGCCTGTGTCTGTGCCTTCCCCTGCGCCTTCACCCTCGCCTGCGCCTTCGCCTGTGCCTGTGCTCAAGGTCTGTGTTCAAAGTCTACACGTTCTTTAGCCTCTTGGGGTCTTAAGTCTTGCTGCTCTCAGGAGCAGGCCCTGGTGATCCTAGGTTTCTGCCAAGGACACCCAAACTTGCTCTAACTCTTGTGCATTGGCTTTGGCACTGTAGGTGGTGTGGGGTGGGGGAGGGGGTTGTTCAGTTCGCGTTTTAGTGAGAGCTGTTTCATCCCCTTATAGCATGGACATGCCCCGATCCCACATACCTTCAATGCTGTGCCCTGTTGTGGGGTCCCTTTGTTCGTCTGGATTTATTTTTATGTCTTCTTGGGGAGTCCTATATGTTTGGGTTAGGAGAGGTCAAGCAGCTGCTTTTTACTCTGTTGCTATCTTAACCCAGATCACAAAACTTTCTGTAGGAGACCCTAAAGAAGAGGTATTCTAAACCAATGCAAGCAAAATTAGAAGGAAAGCAAGAAACTGGGAAAAAAATTTTTATAACAAGATTCTCTGACAAAGGTTTAATTTCCCAAATATATAAGGAACCAAGTCAAATTTACAAAAAATCAAGCCATTCCCTAATTGACAAATGGTTAAGAGATATGAATAGGCAGTTTTCACATGATGAAATCAAAACTATCAATAAGCACATGAAAAAGAGTTCTAAATCCCTCCTGATTAGAGAAATGCAAATTAAAACAACTCTGAGGTACCACTACACCTAGCAGATTGGCCAATATGGCAGCAAAAGGAAGTGATAGATGTTGGAGGGGATGTGGCAAAATTGGGTCACTGTTGGTAGAGTGGGTAGAATTGGTCCAACCATTCTGGAGGGCAATTTGGAATTATGTGCAAAGGGCTTTAAAAGAATGCTTGCCCTTTTTTGTACCCCAAAGAGTTAATAAGGAAAAATACTTTTACAAAATTATTTATAGCCATGATCTTTGTGGTGGCAAAAAATTGGAAAATGAGGGGGTATCCATCGATTGGGGAATGGCTGAACAAATTTTGGTATCTGATGGCAATGGAATACTATTGTGCTGAAAGGAATGATGAACTGAAGGAGTTCCAGGTGAGCTGGAACCACCTCCAGGAATTGATGCAGAGTGAAAGGAACAGATCAGGAGAACATTATACCCAGAGACGGATACCCTGTGGTACAATCGAATATAACAGACTTCTCTACTAGCAGCAATGCAATGATCCAGGACAATCCGGAGGAGTTTATGAGAAAGAACACTATCCACATTCAGAGGAAGAACTGTGGGAGTAGAAACACAAAAGAAAAACAACTGCTTGACCACATGGGTCTATGGGGATATGATTGGGGATGGAGACTCTAAATGATCACCCTAGTGCAAATATCAGTAATATGGAAATAGGTCTTGATCAAGAACACATGAAAAACTCAGAGTGAATTGCACATTGGCTATGGGAGGGGGGGTAGGAGAAGGGGAGGGAAAGAACATGAATCATGTAACCATGGAAAATTTTTCTTAATCAATTAAAAAAAAAAGAATCATAGGACTGTAGTTCCTCAGAACAAAGGCGTCAAACACAAGGCTATGTGGGCATTAGGCCTAAACCAGATTAAGTGTAATTGGGAAATATTTAACAAAGTAAGCAAAAATACAATAGAACAGATAATGTTAATGTGTAGTTTTTTAAATCAATATGTAGTCCTCAGGGGATCCTTACCCTGTTCATCTCCACCTCCTCATAGCTCACTCAACAGACTGGCATATGCAGGGGACCAACCACTGTTCTTTCTCTCCTGTTTACACTTAGAAAGAATCAATAGGATCAGTCATTTTGTATATTCTTGCAGGGCAAGGACTAGAACCTCACTTTTGCATTTGTATCCCCAGACTCTGGTACACGGCAGGTATTTAATAAATGTTAATTATTAATTAACTTACTAATTGATTATCCAGATCTTGGCATAACCCCATTGCTTCCCAGGGAGGGCCTGGACCACTCATGACCTTTTCTCCTGGGCTAGTGTATGATCAATTTAATTCAGTTGAATTCAAGAAGCATTTATTAAGTTTCCTCACTGGGGATACAAAGATAAAATTTTATCTGGAGAGAGCCTATATCCTACTTGAGGGAATGTAACATTTATACTGGGAGCTGAAAATAATATAATTTGAGAAAGGAGAGAACAGGGGGATCTGGAAAGTTTTCCTTTAGGAAGTCATATCTAAAATGAGTCTCAAAGGAACTAGATATTCTAAAAGATAGATGTAGAAAGGGAATGTATTCCAGGAACTGGAAATTGTCTGCTTAAGGGTACGGGTTAGGGAGATGAATGCAAAATTTGGAGAATGGAAAATAGACAAGTTTGTCTGGAACAAAGGATATGAGAAAAGAAGTAACCAATTAATCGATTCTACATGCCAAAACACTATGCCAGGTGCTGGGTGCACACAGATCAAATAAAAAATAGTACCTGTCTTCTAAGAGCTTATAGTTTGATTTAGGGACCCAACATTTATATGGGGAGAAACTACTCCCCATCCCAGTTAATGGTAACTCAGCTGGCCCAGATTTCTCTGCTTCAATAAATCAATCAACCAAAGGTATGGAAGAGGTGTGTGAACTAGTTCTTATTCCGTTTGATCACTGGATAAAAATGGAAGATATCTACATAGGAGATATCTTGAGATTGGCTGAAAGAACCTCTGAGCCTACATATAACCCAGCAAGCCAGTTCACAATTGATCATTCCGATAGCAGGTTGGTCTAGTGATAGAGCAATTCTAGGCAAGCCCCCCAAGACAGAATCGCTTGGGGGTGGAAAAGGGACTCCTGGATGACCTTCTTTGTTTGGAAGATCTATCAGATAGGTCTCACTGGTAACTGGAGGAGGAAGCAAAGTTTGCATAAGAGACTAAGAAGAATCACACCAAAGACAAATTCAACAGGGATCTGTCTACAAGGACTTCAGTCCTCAAAGCCCAGCAGAGAGCTTGTAAAATGAATTTTATTGCTCTCCACCTCCAGAGAAAGTACTGCTGGAGTCAAATGGATGCAGATCAAAGTATATTCTCTTTCACATCAGTGTATTTACAGTTTTATTTGGGGGTTGAGGTTTTGTATGAACATGCTTTTACCACAGCGACCGATAAGGAAGTATGTTTTAAATGATAATGCATGTATGGCCTGTATCAAATTGCTTACCATCTCTAAATGGGGGGAGGGAAGGAAGGAAGAGAGACAGTTTGGATCTTTTAATTTTGGAAAACATAGGTTGAAAATGATTATTATGTGTAATTGGGAAAATAAAATATCTTTGAATTAAAAAAAAAGGAAGAAAAAGGAACTTCGAGAGCACTACATGAAGGGACAAAAGGACTATCTGTGACCAGCTGAGGGTTTGCACTCTGACATCACAAGCCCTCCAAGTTTGAGCCCAGTCTCCCTGGGGGCCTTGTGTATGCAAAGGAAGGAGAGTGCCTCTGGTGTGGAGGACTGTGTCGGAAACAAATGTCCTTGCTATACCTGCTATGTTGTTTAGTCATTTTTCAGTTGTGTCCAGGTCTTCATGACCCAATTTGGAGTTTTCTTGGCAGAGATACTAAAGTGGTTTGTCATTTCTTTCTCCAGCTCATTTTATAGATGAGGAAACTGAGGTAAACAGTGTTAAGGGACTTGTCCAGGCTCACATAGAAAGCATCTAAGGCTGAATTTGAACTCCAGGTCTGGCATTCTAGCCACTGTGCACTCTAGCTTACCATTGCTATACCTGCTTAATAAATACTTTTTCTAAAAGTAAAATGGCTGATAACCAATAAGAAGTATACCAGATATGGGCTCATGGATGATAGTAGAAATCACAACCCTTTAGGGCAATGATGGGCAAACTACAGCCTGCAGGCCAGATGTGGCCCCCTGAAATGTTCTATCCAGCATGGCGACATTATTCCTAATCTGACGAATATGAGTAGGATACAATACAATGAAACCTTGAAAGAGTTGCCTTAGAAACAGACCGAGAGGTGAGCATTTCCTTTCCTTTGGCTCCCTCATTAAAAAGTTTGCCCATCACTGCTTTAGGGTTATCCTCAGACCTCTGAGTAGAGAAGCCAGTCATTTTCTGGGGACCTAGGCTGCCAGAGCAAGTGGAAGTTGGGGAAATAGTCCCAGGTGGGGTGCTACATATATATTAAAAATAGATGCAAGTTCAATTTAATAGAGAAAGCACTAGAAGCTGGGGGTAGGGTGGTGAAGAGATCAGGAAAGGTTACATGGAGAAGGTGATGCTTGAGCTAAATAACCTTGAAAGAAATGAGGGATTCTAAAGAGATGGAAGAGAGGTAGGATTGCATGCTAAGGCATAAAGAATTAGCCTGAAAAGGTAGATTTGAGTTAGACTGGATAGGAATTTCTGAAGACTTTTTCTCTTTACCCCAAATAGAAGATAACATCTCGCTTAGAAATCAAAACCCCAGAGAGGCAAGAGATCTATGGCTTTCCAGCATCATCTCCACAATAAATTTCTCTGAAGCAAAGAAGGGGAGTTGGGAGGAGGAAAAAAATGGCCATGTGCTTATCTATTTACATTTTGTTGTTCCCATTAGAAAGAGGCAGCTGCGGTTCAGTGATTATAAGCATTTGCCACAGAGTCAGGAAGACCTGAGTTCAAATCCAACCTCAGACACTTCCAAGCAGGGTGACTTTGGGCAAATTACGTAACCTCTGATTGCTTGACAAAAGGATCCATTGGAGAAGGAAATGGCAAAGCACTCCAGTGCCCTTGCCAAGAAAACCCCATAGAGAACTATGGTCCATAGGATCACAAAGAGTAGGACAGGACAAACACAAAGCCCTCAAAGCACTTGCAATCGTGCAAACAAACACACCCAAGGCAGAGCAGGATAGGATTGAACAACAACAAAAGTCCCCATTAGAGACAGAAAGAAAAAGCAAACAATGGTAATAGCATTTCCTTAGTCACTTGGAACTGAGACATTTCTAAAGAGGTTGTACATACATGCCTAGGCACACACATAAACACGTCCCCTTACACAGCCAAATGACACACCAGTATGCCCACACATATTTGTGTGTCTGCTTTTCTTACTTCATCTAAAATGAGCCCGTGAGTCTTGGGGCCCAATCTAGATTCTAATCTGTTTTCCCTCACTCTGGATCCTGTTGCTCAGCACTAGGGAAGTTCCTAAGATTCAGGTGAAGGGCTCTATTGATCCAAATTCAAATATACACTCTGAAACCATGATCACTGGCTTCTCTGGGGGCCAGGAGTTAGAGAAGAGCTTCTCATGCTTCCTAGGCCAGAAGGGTTTGGAGGTAGCTGCTTCCCCCACCTCACTCAGCACAGTCAGAGCAAGGCAGCCTGGGGAAGAGCGGAGAGGCAGCAGAGGTGAAGAATCTGACTCTTTTGTTGTAGGAGTTTATCATTCTGATCCAGGAGGCCAGGCTCAGTAGGTGTCCTAACGCTGACATCCACAATTCTCTCTGAAAATATAAACCATGGCAAAGTAGCTTTGAATAGGCCCTCCCGGCCCTCTCTGGGTGTTTATATATAATATCTAAAGGAGAAACACAAGGCCCTGCAGACAGGACTGGGAAGACACATGATTCAGGTATTAAAATGAAAAACAACTGGGTAATTACCAAGCTTAGCCTGTGCTTAGGGCTGTTGGTCTTACACAGGGGAGACTCACCAAGGACACAGTTCCCAAGTGCGTTAGTAAATGGGTAGAGGCGGTTCTCCTGCGGCAGTGCTGAGCCAGGCTAGGACCCTGCTAGGTGAAAGGAAGGGGCACTTTGTTTGTCATCCATACATCCGTCACCAGGCTCTCCTCCCATTCTGGACTTGATCAAGGGGCAAAATATAGGATGCATAGAGAAAGACAGAGACAGAGACAGGCAGACCTAGCCAAAGAGAAACTGAAATGCAGAAAGAAACTCAGGGTCCAAAGCAGGCATTAAGTGCATCATAGAAAAAGCCCTCAAACTAGAGTCAAGAGACCCAAGTTTTAGTCTAAGCTCTGTCATTTACTGGTTGGGTGTGACTTCAGGTGAGTCATTTAACCTCTCAGGGCCTTCATTTTCTCATCTGTAAAATGTGGAAATTGGACTAGATGACCTCTAAGGTCCTTTATAGATCTAAATCTGTATAGATCCTGTGTTCTGGAAAATTAAGGGTTGCATTAGATGATCTCTAAAATCCCTTTCTAGCCTTAATTTATAGATTGAGGAATTTCAGAGCTAAAAAGGACCTTAGAGACCATTTCATCCAAGGGTTCTTAAACTGGGGTCTACATGCCCCCAGGGGTCCATGAATAGATTTCAAGGGGTCTATGAACCTGGATGGGGAAAAAATGACATCTTTATTTTAATCCAGCTCTAACTGAAATGTAATATTTCATCTGACTATAAACATAGGCAACAGAATGTTCTTCTGAGAAGGGTCCATAGGCTCTGCCAGACTGCCAAAAGGACCTGTGACCCCCAAAAGATCAAGAACCTCTGATTTAATCCAACTCCCTCATTTTCTAGATGAGGAAACAGAAACCCAGAGAGGTGACACATGTTGTAAGTGGAAGTAAAATTAGAACCCAGATCTTCTTTTTCCAAATTGAATTGTTTCCATTGGACCTGCTGGCTCTGGGATTCTGAGTGACCAGAGCTGGACCTCCTCCTCTTGGAAGTTCTGGAAGGTGGATCATCATACCCTGCTTTCTAGGGAGAATGAGAGAAATGAAGCAGATGCAGTTAGGAGAAATACAAACTCACTCTCATATAGCATAGCACCATTAGAAGTGGCCAACAGGCAGGGACTGACATGACTATGTCTAATGTCCATCGGTTCACTTGGCTACTTCCCCTGAGGGACCCAAGCATAGGGAGGGCCCTTTTCCCTCCAGGAAGAGACAGTCATGGCCATTGCACACAGGATCTTCAGGAATCTGACTGCATTTATCCATCAGCAACTCAGAAAGAACCAAATACTTGTTGGCACACACAAGAAGATGAAAAGGTTATGTTCTTTTCCATTTCCATTTTCAAGAACTAATTACTTGTTGGATTAGTTCACTGAATTTTGCCAATGTCCTCGTAAGTCCGAGAGGATATTTCTTCCCTTGTCGCCCAGCTCCCCCTTCCCCTCTAGCTACATATCCTAAAAGAAATATCCCCAGACGATCAATAAATAATAATGTTATAGAATTTAAAATCAGAATCTGGATTATTAAAGTTACAAATCTTTAGCTCTTTAATAAAACATGCGCCTATTAATAATGGATTCTGTTTCTAGCTGCTTATGCTGAAAACCAGGGGAAAAATGACCAGCTGAAAGATGCTAATATTTCTTCCCCCCCCTTCCATCCTCCCCCAGCTCCTGCTGCCAGAACTCTGCGTGGCTGACAAAGTGTTCATCATTTACAAAGGTTTAAAGAATTTTAACAGCCCAATGTAAATTAAAGCCAGAATGTTTAGGCCGCCGGGCATGCGCTGGGAAAAAGGGACTGACGGCATCCCAGAGATAAATGGGCCAGGAGATAATCCTTGGTGTAAGGCAAAGTTGCTCTCATCAAGATGGTTTGAAACTTCTGTACTTTCCTCCCTACCAGAGACCAGAGGCTGCTGCCCCTGAGACACGAGTGCCCTGCAGAGCTTCTGATGGAGAAGAAGGACCTGAGAAAGGGGACCTTCTCAGGGTGGGGGATACAGAAGGGAAAAGGAAATAAATAGACTGGGGGATGGGGAGTGGGAGACAGGAGGGAGAGGGAAATAAACAGGCTAAGTCTTTTCTCTAGAGTCTCTGCCATGGTTCCAGGAGGGACGTTATTATTACAAAAACACTAGGCAGCTTTACCTGGTCTGGAAAGCCAGAGTAAGGAGCAACTTATAATGGAAAGATCCTGGAACTGGGGACGGAGGTTCAGGAGACCCAGGGTCTTCACCTTCTGGGACCCTAACTTAATTGCTATGTGACCATGGGCAAGTCACTAGCATTTAATATTTACCGATATTTAGATTTATGTGCAAGGGGCATGTGGGGTACTCATGGAGGACTAGTGTCTCTGGCGTGAGGGCTTACTCATCTATCTCATCTACCTTCGGTGACTACCCAACCTTCTTCTGTGACTCGAAGAGGCCCTTAGCATGCATGGGGGCTGCAGCCTGGTAATCTCAGCTCAGCAGGCAGTCTAAACCAGGTTGAGGATAACTGACAGACCTCGAACCCGCTGGCGAGTTAGGGAGTATCTACCCCAAGCGTGTGAAGAAGTCCCCTGGTGGAAGTGGGACAAGAACAATTTGTCCCATCGACCATCACGACGGGGGTGGAAACAGTTGCTGTGGAAAGTTGAGAGTCTAGTCAGACACTGAGGAAGTCAAGATCGACCGCTGCAACCTCAGGCCATCTCCGATCATCCTGACTTTTGTCCTGCCGCTGGACTTGGATGACTGGAAGAGAGAGTGAAGCGGATGACTTTGTGCGACTTTGCCTCACTGGAATCCGATTCACTTGTGAGTCAAGGCATCACCCTGTGATGTCATTGGTCTTCTTTAAATTGAATGATCAGCAGCAAAGACAGAGATGGTTGGAGATCCGTTGTTTTCGGTCAGTGGGATAAGTACCCTTGTCCTTGTTTTTCTGGGCTTTGGAACTGAGATTGAAAAAAAAAAAGTGAGAACTGACCTTTCAGGATTCACTCAGTTAACTGTTCGGTTGCTCAGTGTTGCAGCTGGGGGCAGCATTTAGCTCTTTGAACCAGAAAGAATCCCAGGAAGTTCAGTTGATATAATTCAGCTAGCTGGCACTAATACATGCTACATGTGTGTGAATGTTGTAGTAATTTGAGGCACGATGCCAACCAATGTTTATTTTTTTAAATTCTGAATATACCAAGCACCATATGTAACGAGCACTTCTGTATACACAACAAAACAGAAAAAGACAACTGTACATACAAAACTGAGGTTCTATTTGGCACAGCTTGCTTTTTAAAATACATTTAATAAATTCGACACATAACTTTCAAAGCTATCCTGCCTGTCTGTGATTCCTTCTGATCTTCCTTCTATTCTCTTCTGGGCATTAAACAGATCAATTAATTTCTCTTCTTATTAACCTAATCCTTTCCCTTTCCCTTCCAATTCCCTACCAGAACACAAACCAGAATAAAAGGAAAAACAAAATCTTTGTAACAAATATGCAGAGTCAAGCAAAGCAAAAAGGGAGTCAGTTCTTATTAGATGAAGTTAGTACTTCAAGTCTTGGGTCAACACAGTTTTTGGATCTCTTAGGGACATGGCAACCAAGGTCTTATATGCCTGCACCACAACTCTCCTGGGTTTAGAGGAAACTCAGAACTTCATTGGGTCTCAGAATATACCAAAGGTTGTTTTGGGATTGGCCACCAGGAAACCTGACTCCTTTTAACCAGGAAAGATGGGCAGCACTACTGGGGCAGAAGGGATACCATTTAACTTTTTTTTTTTTCCAAACCCTTAACTTCTGTGTATTGACTTATAGGTGGAAGAGTGGTAAGGGTAGGCAATGGGGGTCAAGTGACTTGCCCAGGGTCACACAGCTGGGAATCTCTGGTCTCTAGGCCTGGCTCTCAATCCACTGAGCCACCCAGCTGCCCCAGGGATACCATTTAGAGGCAGTGAGGTGCCTAAATATCCTCAAGAGTCACCAGGTTGGGCTTCACAGTTCCACTCCAACCTTCAGCACTGTGGAAGGACCCTTTAAAATTTTCTTAATGGGGGAAGGCAGCTGGGTGGCTCAGTGGATTGAGAGCCAGGCCTAGAGACCAGAGATTCTAGGTTCAAATCTGGTCTCGGATATTTCCCAGCTGTGTGACCCTGGGCAAGTCACTTAACCCCCATTGCCTAGCCCTTTCCACTCTTCTGCCTTGGACCCAATACACAGTAGTGATTCTAAGACAGAAGGTAAAGGTTTAAAATACATTTTTTTTTTAATGGATACCCTCCAACTGCCGGAGAAGCGCTACCTTCCCACAGCATCCACCAGTTCACCTTCAAGAATGGTAAGAACTCGTCTAGATGCCACATCTTTTATTCAAGTCCAGGGCTGATGGTATCATTTAGGATGTAAATCCCAAACTAATAGAAGCTGAATCTAACATAAAATAGCAATTAATTCACATGGAGAGTTACCAGAATTAAGGAAAGCACTATTCAAATATTTATGACAAGAAAGGATTGAGACTGGTGGGGAAAATTGCAAACTGGGGAACTTTTTCCTCCTTAGCTTCGAGTCCTGGCCATCCCTGGAGGGCTATGAGATTGGGGAAAACCTACTTTGTTTAGGATCCCTTTCAACTGTTATATCCTTGTGAAATCATGGGTATAGTGGACAGAACCTGAGATCTGGTATCAGAATTGTGCCCAATTGTGATGTGTTCTCATCATTTTTACTAGCTGTGTGACCTTAGGCCAGTCATTTAACTTTTCAAATCCCATTTTCTTCATCTGCAAAATAGATAATGGAAATTGTATTTGTACTACCTTTATCATAGAGATGTTGGGAGGAGTCTGGTAAAGTGTTTTGCTAACTGTAAAATGATATATAATTGGGGGGGGGTGGCTAGTTGGATAGAGTGGTGGGCATGAAGTCAGGAAGATTTATCTTCATGAATTCAAATCCAGGCTTAGAGCAGTGACCCTGAACAAGTCATTTGACCCTATTTGCCTCAGTTTCCTCACTTATAAAATGAGATGGAGAAGGAAAGGCCAGTATCTTTGCCAAGAAAACCCCAAATGAGGTCATGAAGATTCAGGCATGACGGAAAAACAACTGAATGAATATACGTGTGAGCTATTGGCATCTTGATAAGCAATACCTGGAGCAAGAGGTTGATCATTCTAGAAGGAACCTCAGAAGCCATCTAATCCAATCCTCTCATTATTATAGATGAGGAAACAAAGGTGTGAAGGGTCAAAGTGAGTAAACTACAGAAGTAGGATTTGAACCCATGAACTCTGACTCTAGAGTCAGAGCTCTTTGCATTGTATCCACTCATCCTCTTCTTTCCTACAGAAGAGAGGGAAGATACAGGCTCCCTGGGCCATAGCTTTGAGTTTATTTAGAGTCAGAGAACGTTAGCAATACAAATAGGAGTATATGCTGGCAGATGTGGGGCTAGTTAATTGAGGTTAAGTGACTCATCTAAGATCACGCAGCTAGGAAGTGTCAGAGATGAGATTTGAACTCAGGGCCTCCTAATTCTAGATCTAGCATTCTATCCTAGAATGAGTCACTGATGCTCCTTAATCTGCATTATTAACATTTTCTCCATCCCTTTCTTAAGCCTAGGCGATCAACAAAATAGTAAGGCAAGCTCTGATTTGTAGCATTTGCAAAAGTGTGTAAATGCTCCCGGTGAAAATTTAACAACAGGGTTTAAGCTGGCTCTTTCACAGCCCTGGCTACACCCAATCTCGGAGATAATTGAATCCACTCCTCTTATCTTAGAGAGTGAAACCGATGTTTAGAGAGGGAACTTGGTCCCTTGGCTAGCTTGGACCACTATGGGGACTTGGAGACTGGTCATACAGCCTGAAGCAGAACCTAGATCTCCCCATTTTCCAGGCTGGCCTCTTCACTACACCAGGCTGTCTCTCTTTCCTTCCATCTTTTTTTTTTTCTGTCACACTTCCTGTCACATTCCTCCTAACTTTACTCCCTCTCCTGGGGGAGGAATGGGGGAGGGAGGGATTGATAAATGCAGGGCAAATTGCTTCCCTCTTTCTCCAGGGATGGAAAAGAGAGAATTTCATAAGCAGGATAATGCTAAGTACAGGAAACATAGCTCGGGGCCCCGGGCTGGAGCTTCAGTTTTTGCATGTTGTACGTGAGAGAGTGCTCAATGAGCATTGGGAGCTCATTGCCTGTGCCCCTGTGCAGCTCAGAATGCTAGGCCTGCTTGGCTTGGCAGCTGCCTGTTGGAGAGAGGCTGGGCGTCCAGATGTGCAGCCAGGGGACGTGATTGGAATTCCCATCCCACAATGCCATCAGATTTTTTTCTGCCCAGCCCTACTTCCCCCACCTCCAGTCTTTTGTTTCTTACCTTGTCAGGAAACAAAAGGGTTGTCTCGATTGTCCAAAGATGGTATGTCCCCGTCTTAGGAGGTTGCTTGGATAGCTAAAGATGAAGGGACATAGTGGCCATTCCTGTATCCCTGTTATCATCCCATCCCTGTCACTGGCCCTCTAGCCTAAATATAACGAAACCTGAATAAGCTTTCATAATTTTCAAACTGTTTTTATATCCATTATTTTATTTGTTCTCCATAATAACCTTAAAAAAAAAACAAACTTACCTTCCTTCTTAGAATCACTTCTGTGTATTGGTTCCAAGACAGAAGAACAGTAAAGGCTAGGCAATGGGGGTTAAGTGACTTGCCCAGGGTCACACAGCTAGATAGCGTTTGAGGTCAAATTTGAACCCAGGAACTCCCATCTCTAGGCCTGGCTCTCAATCCACTGAGCTACCTAGTTCCCTTCCTCCCAAAATAACCATGTAAGGAACTCTGGAAAAAGATTATTTTTCTTACTTGGCAGGTGGGAAAATTGAGGTTTTAGATTGATGAAGCGATTTGCCTAAGAACATATGGTTAAATGACAGAGTCAAGGCTAGATCCCAGTGACATCCTCAGGGCAGTTCTTCCATCTCCTCTGCCTATCCCCTGAACTTTGTTGTTGTTGTTGTTGTTGTTGTTAGTACAATTGGACTTCTTTAGGGACAAAAGATTTAGAAGTAAGGAAATTGGCAGTATAGGGAATAAATTCAGAGTTTCTGAATTTATAGATTTCTCCCTGATTCTCTCCCTCTTCCAGGATTCTCCTTTAGGTCTTTGAATCCAGCCATCCCTTGGTCCAGGACTCTTACCCATGAGTCTATCTTATCTAAACCTCCCTTGTCTTTTTCTCCTTTTGGATCTCCCTTCTCTCCCCCTGCTGCCAGCCCTTGAGAAACCAGCAGGTTTCCCCAGACCAAGTAGCCCGATATTGTTTCCCTGCCCTGGAAAAGGTAGTATGATGGCAAGAGCTTGGTTTTGGCGTCAGGAGCCCTGGGCTTGAGATCCAGCTCTGATATCAGATTATAGCTTTAGTTTAAACATAGGATCACAGATTTAAAGCTAGAAGGGACCTTAAAAGCCATTGCATCCAACTCTTGTTTTACAGTGGGGAAAATGGAAGCCTGAAGTTCAATGGCTTGCCAAAAGCAACACCGCTAAGTAAGAAGCAGAATCAGGTTCTTGGGCTCCACATTCAACACAAGCATGGCCTACATGAAGCCTTCCCTGACTCCCCCAGGTGCTAGGGCCTCCTCCCCCAGATTTTCTTGTGTCTCTATTGCATCTATTTGTGCATGTATGTATGCATGTATATATATATATATATTATACAGTGTGCATACTTTAGATATGTAAACATGTGTAATATGATATATGTATATATAAACACATAATATGATACATATGTGTTCACTTATGTTTCTCTCTTGCCTTCTCTCTCACTGACCCCAACACTTTGACCGTAGATGTGCTCAAACTCTTGTCTCTGGACCCCCAGCTACTGGAGAGCTGGAATGGACAGAATTTGCCTGGATCTTGCCCATCCTTTGGAAGGCAACTACTCAGCCCTCTTCTCTCACCTTCCATGGGCCCCCTTTTTACACAGTTGTACTCAGTAAAAGCAGACAGCTCACCTCTTATTCCACTGAGAAAATGGAGGCCATCAGACATAAGCATCCTCTATTTCCCTACTCAACCCCTCAACACTTTTTGGTGTCTTTATCCATCCTTTCCTCCTCTAATAAATAGAAGAGGGGAAATGCTAAGAACTACTTATGCCAAGTTTACTCTAGGCTCAGAAGATGAATCCAGCTTGCTCCTGTTCTCCAGGTTCCACTCCTGTCCTAGACCTGACTCCTTCACTTTTTCCCTTTTGAAGCCAGCTTCCCTTTTGACTTTTCTACTCACCTCAAGCTATGATCCCATCTCTCTCTCTCTCTCTTCAATTTTTTACTGCTTAGCTTTTAGAAAAACACTCTGCTCTCAAAGCCTCCACTTCCTTAATTACCCACTCCCACCTCTACTCTTTGTCATTTTTGTAAAATTTGTAAAAAAAGAAACTTTTCTGATGAAGGCTATTGAAACTACCTCTCTACTGAAAGTGCTTTAGCTCTAAGGTTGCCAAATGCTAAATTCAATGGCTTTTTTTCCTCTTCTAGTTCTCAATTTCCCCTAGGTAGGGATTATTAACATGGAGTCTGTGGATTTTTTTTTTAAACCTTACCTTCCATCTTGGAATCACTACTGTGTGTTGGTTCCAAGGCAGAGGAGTGGTAAGGGCAAGGCAACGGGGGTTAAGTGACTTGCCCAGGGTCATGCAGCTAGGAAGTGTCTGAACTGTCACTAGGCCTGGCTCTCAATCCACTGAGCCACCTAGATGCCCCTGAATTTGTTTTTAAAAATAATTTTGTATTTCAATATAATTGGTTTCCCTTTGTAAGCCTATCTATTATATTGTATGCATTTAAAAATATTATTCTGGTAAGGGGGTTCATAGACCTCAGCAGACTGCCAAAGGTGTCCATGGCACAAAGGAATTAAGAGCCCCTAGACTAGTAGAATGTAAGTTTCTTGAGGGCAGAGATTGTCTCATTTTTGAATTTGAATACTCAGCCCTAACATAGTACTTGGAACATAGTAGGAGCTTTATAAATTCTCATTGATTGATTGGGAAGGGAAGGGAATAAGCATTTCTATAGCACCTGTGAGGGGCTAAGCATTTTACAAATATTATCTCAATTGATCCTCACAACCACCTCCTGAGGTATTAGTCTAAATTTATAGTTGAGGAAATTGAAGCAAGTACAAGTTAAGTGCTATATAATATTCAATGTTATCCTAGATCGCCATCCATTGGCTTCAGAGATATCCCATTCCCTTGGTACTCCCCTTACCTCTTTAACCGTTCTTTCTTGGGGTTCTCATTATCTTTCTGTCCTCTTAATGATCCTCCAGGCTCTGCCCTCAGCTCTCTTTTCTCCTCCTTGTCTTCCACTCCTGTGACCTCAATCACTGCTTCTCTCCATCTCTCTCCCAGATCTCTATAACTAGTCCTGGTGTAGCTTAACATTTGCCCCTGTATGTCCAGGTGCATTATATTTTCCACCAACCTTGTGTAACTCATTTAATGGCACCATGAATCTCTTGGAAAACCAGACTGAAAAAAACCTCAGAATCATCTTTGACTTTGCCCTTCTCTCTCCTTTATTCCCCATCCTCCATATCTGAGTGCTCTCCAAGTCCTGTCATTCTCACTTTCCCAGCATTTCTCATCTCCTCTCTTCTCTATTCCCAGTGCCACCGTCCTAGTTCAGGGCCTCATTACCACACACTTGGACTATATTGTAAAGCACCCCATACTTTGGCTTCTGTTTCTTGTTCTCTACGCTGTCATTCAACTAGCTGTTGCAGTAGAGTGCTAGGCCTGGAATCAGGAAGACCTGAGTTAAAATCTAGCTTCAGATGCTTACTAGCTGTGTGACCCTGCAGAAGTCACTTAACCCACATTTGCTTCAGTTTCCTCAGCTATACAATGGAGACAATAAAACCACCTAACTCCCAGGGTTGTTTAGAGGATCAAATGAGACAATAATTGTAAAGTGCTTAGCATGTCATCTTTCCTCAAATATGTTTCTTGTAAACAACATATAGTAGGATTCTGTTTTTTAATCCATGCTCCTATCTGTTTCTGTTTAATGGGTGAGTTCATTCCATTCACATTCACAGTTACCAACTCTGATTCTCCTCCATCTTATTTTCCCCTTTTGATTTGGCTCTTTTTCTTTTCACTCTGTCCCTACTCACTGGTGTTATGCTTTTTATCACCCTCTTCACTTCCCCCTTCCTCCTATTACCACCCCCTTCCTTCATCTTATTCTCTTCCTACTTCTCTATAGGGTAAGATAGGATCCTATACACCAATGAGTATGGTTGCTATTCTTTCTCTGAGCCAGTTATGATGAGAGTAAAGTTTAAGCATTGCCTGTCACCCCTCATCCTCCCTCCACTGAAAGCTTTTCACTTCTCTTTTATTCGTTTTGTGGTGTTATTTTAAGATTGGTTAGGAAGGATTCTCATAGTGGTTTTGAGATTCTCTGCTTCTACTCTGCCATCTTTGTAAAGAGCTTAGCCCGGTACCTGGCACGTAGTAAGCATTATAGAAATACATGCTATTATTATTATTATTGTTGTTATTATTATTATTGTTGTTGTTGTTGTTAACACATTACTGGAAAAATCTCCATTGTGCACAGGTCTGTGATGTTACTCCTCTTGCTGTAGGTTAACTAGTCTTATGTTTCAGATTTGGAATTGGAATGAAATTAGTGACTCTCAGACCATCTAAAGGTCAGCAAAAGGAGGTTCATTTAGCCAGAGTCTGGAAAGGAATCATGGGAAATTTGGAATTAGATGACTGATTCAGTTGAGTAGAACTTTCCTGCCTCTGTACTGGTTGTGTTGGAACACTGATCGAGCCTGAAGAACAACTTCTGCCTCCTCATTGACTGGCTTTTGAACTTAGGCCACCATAAATTTACATCAATGGTCTGAGCTGTAGTCTCCTGAGCCAATTAGATATCAAGAATGGTTTCAATCCTCTTAGGGAAAAACCAACCGAGCTTACATGGTGGATATTGTTCCTACCACACTTCTGCTCCAAACTCTTCAATGGCACTCTGTTATCATGAGAATGAAAGCTAAATTCTTTAGCCTGGTATTCAAGGTCTTCCACATCTGGCATCAACCTATGTTTCCAGAATTGTTTCAGGATACTCTTCTGTGCACCAATCAAATAGAATGACTTGCTGTTTCCAAAAATGCTCCCATCCATTTCTGCCCTCCATGCATTTGCTCATGACATCCTGTTTGAAATGTCCTATCCTCTTGCCCTGCTTAATCGCTTCTTATTGATTCTTCAAGGTCCATTTCAAATTCCACCTTCTCAATGAAGTCTTTTCCAGATCTCTCTTCCTCTTCGTCTAGTCAGTAATGACCTTCACCCTCCCCACAACCTCACAGAGAATTTTTCAATTCAATGAGAATTTACTGGGCCCCTACTGTGTGTCAGACTGTGAGCTCAGTGCTAGGGATACAAAGACTTCAAGAAGTATGTATTTTCCTGGAGAAAATAATATATACACAGCCAAATAAGCACAAATATATACAACTAATCAACTTGCATTTATTCATTACTGGCTATGTGCTAGGCATTGGTGATGTAAATCTACAAAGATATAGTCCTTGTCTCCAAGAAACTTTCATTCTACAAAGTAAATACAAAGTAATTTGAGGGGGAGGGAATGGAATTGCTAACAACTAGAGAGGTCAGAGGGCAAGTAGATGGTGTAGGGCAGTGATGGGCAAACTACAGCTGGTGGGCCAGATGCAGCCCCCTGAAATGTTCTATCTGGCCACGAGACATTATTCCTAATCTGACAAATACAATGAGTAGGATACAATACAATGAAACTTTGAAAGAGTTGCCTTAGAAACAGACTGACAGAGGAGCATTTCCTTTCCTTTGGCCCCCTCTTTAAAAAGCTTGCCCATCACTGGTGTAGGGGATAAAGCACAGTCTTGGAGTCAGGAAGATATGAGTTCAAATTTGGCCTTAGACATTTACTAACTAAATGACCTTGGGCAAGTCACTTAAACCTGTTGGCCACAATTTCCTCATCTGTAAAATGAGCTGAAGAAGGAATGGCAGACCACTCTAGCATCTTTGCCAAGAAAACCCCAAATGGCGACACACAGAGTCAGGCACTAACTTAGTTAGAGAGATCAGAAATGGCTTCATGCAAGAGGGTTGGCATTTGAGCTGAGCCTTGAAAGCCAGTGGTGATTCCAAGGAAAAGGAATGTGAAAAAACAGGTTGTTTCTCCAGGAATGAGGGACAGCATGTCCAAAGGCACAGAGGTGAGAGATAATTAGGTACTGAGAGAAGAAATTATATCAATTGTGCTGGAACGCAGAGTAAGTGATAGGAAATTATAACAAAATAAATCCAGAAAGATAGGATAGTACCAAATGATGGGGAACTTTAAATACTATCCAAAGGAGATCACATTTTATTTTAGAAATAGCAGAGAAATACTGATGTTTCTTGATCAGGTGAGTTCACCTTACTCGTAGATATGTATCTTATAGGTATTTGGATTTGTCTTATAATCTCTCCACCTCTTATTGTGAGCTCCAGAAAGCCAGGTACTGTGTCATAGCTGAGCTTGTGTTCCTTCAGTGACCAATATGGCTTCTATATATGTTAAAGGCTTTTAATAAACCTTTGTAAAGTTAAATTCATGCTCCTCTTGTCTTTCAATAACATGAAAGCCTCTGGCCCATGTTTATGGCAAACGTGGACTGTTTTTACCTTAAGGTAATATAAGGGAAATATTAGGAAGTTTGTATGTAGTTTTATAATAAAGCATGGAGAAGCTCCTCAAAAAACATGATGGGATCATAGGATATTGGGTATTGGATAGAGGTGACTGATACCATATGGGGAATTTCTAGCAATTGGCTGGAAGGATCAGCTAAGCCTCATGACCCACTCTGGAGGTTGGTTCCAGTAGTCAAGGAAAGAGCCAACTATGGAGGGAAAACTCAGCTGCTGAGGTTGGTCTTCATCTTTTCCCTTGAACCTGTTAGCATCAGCAGAACAGAAAATGTGATGTATTCTATGCATGTCAATAAAGAAATGTCCTGTTCTTCTTCTTTAGAGAATGTAAATTAGAAGTCAAGCAGCAGTATTGCAGGGAGAAAGGAGAGGATTTCTTTCTTTCCCCACTCTCCCCTGGCAATTATTTCTTGCAACAGAAGCTACAAAGGATGTGGAGCTATAGAGTTGAATCATAGATTCATAAAATCATAGATTTAGTGAAAGCAGTCAAGAGTCTAGTAGATGGAGTTAGAATTCCACTTGGAAGATGAGAGTCCTCAGAGTAAAGACTCTCATCGGTCCTAGAGTGTGAGTCTCCTGGGATGTGAGTTGGCCCTAATGCTGGAGGCAGTGGCAACTATAGCTAAGCAGTGAAGGGTCATCCAGAGGAGATCGTGAGACCAAGGTTGCTGTGAAAGGACATCAAGAGCCCTGTGACCCTGCAGCATCGGCAACTTGAGTTCCCTTCATGACCTTGAACACGTGTCCTAGATATGCATGATCACTGCAGGTGTACATCTCTACTATGAACCCTATGGGCATCCACTTTTCCCAGTCACTTTGTGGGAGAGTGTTTATGGGGGGAGAGATTATATTACTGAATTGTTCTTACCCTGCCATTTCAGTAAATGCCTTTGCATGCAGCTAATTATGTCCTTTGCCTAACTAGAACGAAAGTAACTCACTGATGTGGGCTCATGAACTATATAGTTTAAGGAAGAGAGGACTCACAGAGTGCCTTCAATCCAGGGGATTAAGACTTCTTCCAGGGAATCCAGTTTTCAAGGTCAAGTTAGGGAAAGAGAGAAAGACTGAAGTCGGAGCAAATTTGAGACTCAAAAATCTTTTTAAAATGTTAGGAACTATTTTTACATGTAATTGGGGAAAATTTAAATTAAAAAAATGTTAAATTGCATGTAGTTTTAGATTGCAATGGGGAAATGGAAGGACCAGTTCTGGGGGCATGTATAGGGAAGCCATATAAATATTTGATTAGCTTCCTTCTGGAATTTCATGATGACATGGAATGGAAAAGCCCAACTCTCTCCTTTAGAGCATGTGCAGATAGATATTCTCTGATTGTTACTTATTTTCTGAGAGTATAGGAAAGAGCTTTGGCTTATCTACTGAATCAGAACTGAAAGTTTAAGCAAAAGGCTCTGATAGAGAAACCTTTTCTCTGTCTTTCCTGTTGGCTCTAAGGCCTAAAAATGGCTCTTTGAGTTCTGGAGGACCAGTGGGGGCTGTCCTTTCTCTTTTACTCATCAGGACAGCCAGTGAGTGCACAACCTCTTAGGAGAGCCTGTGTCTGGACTGGGTCACCTCCCTAGTTTTCTTTTTCTTTGGTTTGGGGGCCTAGTAAGACTTGGAGAGGCTGGGGAGCCAAGGTCCAGCAGTGGAAATCTAGACATACCAGAGTTTGCTGGCAGCCAAGTTTAGTGCACCGGGAGTATCTTACTTGACCCAATATACAAGTAGATCAACCTAGAAGCCAAGATGTCAAGTCTTGAATGAAACTGAGTGACTTATCTAAGGCCCATGGTGCATTTTAGAAGTAAAAGTGGTGGGGGCAGCTGAGTGGCTCAGTGGATTGAGAGCCAGGCCTAGAGACTCCCAGGAGGTCCTAGGTTCAAATCTGGCCTCAGACACTTCCTAGCTGTGTGACCCTGGGCAAGTCACTTCACTCCCATTGCCTAGCCCTTACCACTCTTCTGCCTTGGAGTATTGACTCCAAGACAGAAGTTAAGGGTTTAAAAAAAAAAGAAGTAAAACTTGGTGCAGGAAATGCTTTGTGGCAAAGACTTTGGGTTTGATCCCACTGTCCAGGAACTGAGGTGATGGGAGAAAATTCCCCTTGTTGGAGTGTTTGTTTCTGTATTTCTCTTCTTATCATATTCTCAGTAAATATCCCTTACAAGGGATATTTTTAGCTTTTATATTTAGCTTTTAAAGCTAAATGATATTAGCTGATTAACTGATAATGGGGCAGTAATCACTGACTATTGCTCCTGGGGAACATGCTGGAACCTGCATTTGAGCTAATAGGGCTAGAACGCTGCAATGCCTCGAGGCTATCCCTAAACCGAAGAGATGTAGCCAACCACATGGTGTGGCTCTGACCTGCTGATGCATATGTGGGAGGGGAAGGACTAAGCATGTATTCTGTGCCTGTTAAGTGCTAAGCACGCTGCTAAGTGCTTCACAAATATCTTGTTTGATATGGGTTGAAAATGTAAGGCCAGAACTTGGCTAGAAGAGTCTTCCTTGCCTGAGTGGAGTCAGGATCATTAATTTAGAGCTGGAAGGGCTTTTAAGAGTCCATCTAGTCAGGGTAGCAAGGTAGCTCAGAAAAAAGAGCCAGACCTGGAGATGGGAGGTCCTGGATTCAAATATGACCACAGACACTTCCTAGCTGACACAACCCTACTTGCCTAGCCCTTACCTCTCTTCTGCCTTTGAACCGACACTGAGTATTGATTCTAAGACAGAAGGTAAGGTTTAAAAAAAAAAGAGTCCATTTAGACCAACCCACTTTTTTTTCAGATGAGGAAAAGTTGAAGGGAGATTAAGCAATTGAAAAATATATGATATTTTATTTTTCCCTATTACATGTAAAAACAACTTTTAACATTCATTTTTTATTTTTAAATTTTGAGTTCTAATTTTTCTCCCTTCTTCTGACCTTCCTTCCCTCCCTGCTCTCCCTCCTCCTTGAGATGGCAAGCAGTGTGATATAGATTTTACATGTGTAATCATGTAAAACATTTTTCCATATTAGTTGTTTTGTGGAAGAGTTCTTAAATGTAAAAAAGAAGAAGAAAGAGCATGAAACGTTTCAGTCTGCAATTCAGACTCCATCAGTTCTTTCTTTAATTTAAGCAATTTGGCCAAGATCCTAGAGGCAGGAAATGACAAAGGCAGAATTCAAACCTAGGTCTTCTGACGTCAAATACCTTGTATTTTCCATTGTGCCATTTGTTGTTGTTGAGTTCTTTCAGTTGTATCTCTGACTTTTTGTGACCCTATTTGGGGTTTTCTTGGCAAAGATACTGAGTGGTTCCCTATTTCCTTTTCTAGCTCATTTAACAGATGAGGAAACTGAGACAAACAGGGGTAAATGACTTGTCCAGGATCCTACAGCTAGTAAGTATCTGAAGTCACATTTGAATTCAGGAAGATAAATCTGACTCTAAGCCCAGCATTCTATACACTGGACCACCTAGCCTCCCATTGTATCATGCCTCCTCATAATTAAACTATAGATATGTCGGGTTTGGGGTGGAGGGTGGAGGGGAGATTAAGAACATGAATCATACATATGACCATGGAAAAATTTTTCTAAAAAAATTAAAAAAATAACAACTATAGATATGTTCTTAACCTATGCGAATGCTTACCTTATAAGAAACAATGGGGCCTGGGTTCAAATTTGGCCTCATTTACTTCCTAGCTATGAGACCCCTGTTCAAGTCACTTGACCCCAGTTGCCTAGCCTTTACTATTCTTTTGCCTTGAAACTGATACTTAGTATTGATTCTAGGACAGAAGGTAAAGATTTAAAAAGAAGAAAAAGAGAAAAGAAAAAATGGTGGAAGCAGCTAGGTGGCACAGTGGATAGTTAGGAGGCCTTGGGTCCAAACTGGGCTCAGACACTTCCTAGCTACATGACCCTGGGTAAGTCACTTAACCCCATTTGCTCAGCCCATGCCATTTGATCTTGGAACCAAGACAGAAAGTAAGGATTTAAAAAATAAAAGAAAGGGGCAGCTGGGTAGCTCAGTAGAGTGAGAGTCAGGCCTAGAGACAGGAGGTCCTAGGTTCAAACCCGGCCTCAGCCACTTCCCAGCTGTGTGACCCTGGGCAAGTCACTTGACCCCCATTGCCCACCCTTACCAATCTTCCACCTATGAGACAATGCACCGAAGTACAAGGGTTTAAAAAAAATAAATAAAAGAAAGAAAGAAAGAAAAAGTGGTCAGGAAATGGAAAATTGGACACGTGTCTCCCTGAAAGGAATGGGGACTCAGGCTGAGTTGTTGAAGCCCCCACTCAGTGATACTAGTGAGTAGAATCATGGAAGTTTTTACATTTCTGAGAGGTGTAGTGAAACAGACTCACAGATTATAAGATGGACATTTTTTCCTATCAACTATGGTAGAGAGTGAACTGTGTTAGGAGCTAGAATCCTTGGGCCTATCACTTATTAGGTCTATGACTTTGGGTAAACTTTCTCTGTCTCAGTGTTCTTATCTGTAGATTGGAGAGAATAATGCCCTCTCGATTTGCCTTACGGGGCTGTTATAATGATTACATAAAGTAACGAACAAGAAAGAGATTTAGAATCACGGAGCAGAACATGATTATCCGCTGGTATTGTTAGAATTATCATTGTTGTTATCATGCCCTGGCTCTCTGCATAAACTCTCAGGCTTTTGTGACTCTCTCCCTTGTCTTTGGCCACCAGGAGGAAGGCTTCTTGGAAGGAAAAAAAAATTGTTAGTAAATCCAGCTCCAGGATAGTTCTTGGAAGAAAAAAAGTATTAGTAAATCCGGCCAGGAAGGCAGCTCTGGAGCTCTGGGAGCACCAGAAAGAAATATGTTACTCGTGCATCTGGCTTATAATGTATATGAATCCCTGACATGTAATTTGAGTAATATATGTAAAGTAAAAAATCCAAGCTCTGATTTAGGAGCCTCATTATTACCCTGTCAGCAGAATTCATGTTCTCTTTGCAGAGCATGCTGGGCCCATCATCTTATCTATAGAGGCAGGAAAGGTACAGGCAGCCTCCTGACGACTAGCAAGAAGGTTGTGGAACCACAGATGGAAGGTTGGCAGGGGGTCCTGGTTTCTGAGGAAATTGGGAAAGGATCATAGCATCCTGGATCTAGAGTGGAAAGTCCCTTTGAGAGCATCGAGCCCAGGCCCCCCATTTTACAGATGAGGACACACTGAGGGCCAGAGAGGTAACCTGCACACTTTTACATAAGCCAGGAAGTGTCCGAAGTGAGATTTGAACCCAGGTACTCCTGATTCCAAGGCCAGAATTCTATTGCTATTACTACTTTATTATTTATTACTCTCTACTATCTTAGCAGGGACCACGGGAAGAGTTGTCATTCAGTTGTTTCAGTCATGTCTGACTCTTCATGATGCTATTTGGGATTTTCTTGGCAAAGATACTTGAGTGGTTTTCCATTTCCTTCTCCAGCTTATTTTATTGATGAAGAAACTGAGGCAACAGGGTTGTGACCTGCTTATGGTTGAACAGCTAGTAAGTATTTTAAATATCAGATTTGAACTCAGGCCTTCCTGACTCCAGGCTTGGCCCTCTATCCACTGTGCTGTCTAGCTGCCCAATGGGAAGATTAGATCAGCTCATTCCCCAGCCCTATATTTTAAGAGCAAAATTCCAAACAGGGGCCTTGTCATTCACATTCTATGAGTATAAGAATGCTCGTAGGCTCTAGGTTCTATGATTTAATATTCCAAGATTTTGTTATTCTAAGACTCCTGGATTCTAAGAATTTTTTTTTGTGCATGTGTGGTTAGAACTATTTATTTATTTACTTAAAACAGTGGTTCCCAAACTCTTTTGGCTTACTGCCCCCTTTCCAGGAAAAATATTACTTAGCCCCCTGGAAATTAATTTTTTTAAAATTTTAATAGCAATTAATAGGAAAGATAATGTACCTGTGGCCATCCATCACTGCCCCCCTGGATCGCTGCAACACCCACCAGGGGGCGGTGGCGCCCAGTTTGGGAATCACTGAAAAGAATGTTTTCATTTTGCTATTTTCTCAATTACAAGTAAAATAATTTATTTAAATTTATTTATTCATTTTTATTTTTTCATGGTTACTTCATTAATATTCTTTCCCCTCACCTTCTCCCTCCCACCTCCTGTAGCCAACGAGTAATTCAACTAGTTTTTATATATATCATTGTGGATTCTAAGAGTTTAAAAGTTCCTTTATTCTTTTTTTTTTTGACCCAATTTGTGATTTCAGAAATATGAGAAACCCCAAGTAATAGAAACACCTCTATCAATATGTTACCTGCTCTTTCTGGGGCACTGAAAAACTTAAGTGACTTGTCCAGTTACACAGACTCTGGACAACAGAGGTAGGATTGGAACCCAAGTTTTCCTTTGATAGAGTCCTGTTTTCTATTCATTTCAAAGGAACACACTACATGGCATCTCATTATGTTATTTTAAAGTTCTATAATTTAAAGATTTTTATGATTCTAAGCTTAATAGGTTGAACTACTGTTAGCATTTTGAACTTACTTCTATGGATGGATGTGGGTGAAATTCCCACACGTTGCACAGGGTTAAGAACCCAGGAAAGCCCACATAGTCTAATCCCTCTTTTCTATGGATAATTCTATTATTCTACAATTCCGTGAGTCAAATCTTACAATTCTAAGAGTCTGTGATGTTTTAATATTATGTGAATCCAAGGCTCTGTGACTCAGTGATTAGATTCTGAGAGACACTGTGAGCCTATAGCAGGGAGAGAAGGCCAAGATCTTTGCATTCACCAGCCAGGTTCCCTCCTACTCTCCAAACCATTGCTCAGTGGTGTGTGGGTACTTGGTCCAGGGCCACAGGAACTGAACCACAGCTCTAAGCCCCACTCTCTGTCTGGCTTTCAGATTGGCTCAAAAGGTGGAAGAGACTTTTCTCCCCTGATCATGCAGGGACATGTGATTTATGCGCTTTACGGCATTTTTATGATCTGTTTTAGCCAGTCACACGGTGTAATAACAGCGCAGTAATTGTGTTGGCTGTGTTGGCCGTGTGGCCTGCCACTTAATTATCATCATGTCATCGTTGCTTGCCAGCCTCCCCCCAGTAACCTTGCCATATGGCTCAGAGCCAACTGTAAAAAAAATAAATAAATAAATAAAAATTAAAAGGGAAAGACAATGAGAAGAGACTTCACCCTTGCCTAATCTCCTTCTTCCAAGCACAACTTTGACATAAAAGTTACATGAAATTAGTTGCTGGACAGAGTGTCAAGAGATCTGAGTTCAAGCCAGATTCTACTACTAATATACTTTGTGACCTTCTACAAATGGCTTTCTCCCTCTGGGCCTTGGAATCTCCATTTGTAAAACAAAAGGGTTAGATGATCTCATCAGGACTTGAGATTCTACAGGTTATATTTAGAGTTATCTTCCATCTTTTAAACTTGAGGATGTTAGCAGACTGGCCAATATGGCAGCAAAAGAAAGTGATAAATGTTGGAGGGGATGTGGCAAAATTGGGACACTAATACACTGCAGGCAGAGTTGTGAAGTGATCCAGCCATTCTGGATGGCAATTTGGAACTATGCCCAAAGGGTTTTAAAAGAATGTCTAGGGGGCAGCTGGGTGACTCAGTGGATTGAGAGCCAGGCCTAGAGATGGGAGGTCCTAGGTTCAAATCTGGCCTCAGACACTTCCTAGCTGTGTGACCCTGGGCAAGTCACTTGACCCCCATTGCCTACCCTTACCACTCTTCTGCCTTGGAGCCAATACACAGTATTGACTCCAAGACAGAAGGTAAGGGTTTATTAAAAAAATAAATAAATAAAAGAATATCTGCCCTTTGATCCAGCCATACCACAGCTTGAGTTTGTACCCCAAAGAGATAATAAAGAAAAAGACTTGCACAAAAATATTTATAGCTGTACTCTTTGTGATGGCAAAAATTTGGAAAATGAGGGGATGTCCATCGATTGGGGAATGGCTGAACAAATTGTGGTATATGTTGATGATGGAATACTATTGTGCTGAAAGGAATAATGAATTGGAGGAATTCCATGTGAACTGGAACGACCTCTAGGAATTGATGCAAAGTGAAAGGAGCAGAACCAGGAGAACCTTATACACAGACCGATACACAGTGGCACAATTGAATATAATGGACTTCTCTACTAGTAGCAATGCAAAAATCCAAGACATTTCTGAGGGACTTATGAGAAAGAACGCTATTCACAGCTATTCTATGGAAACAGAAATGCAGAAGAAAAACATATGATCAATCACATAGTTTGATAGGTATGTGATTAGGGTTTTTGACGTTAAAAGATCACTCTATTGCAAATATGAATAACATGGAAATAGGTTTTGAACAATTGAAGCTTGCTAGCTTCAGGAGGGGGGAGGGAATCATGAATCATGTAACCATGGAAAAATAATCTAAATTAAAAAAAATAAACTTAAGGATGTGAGTCTCAGGTTATCTCCTGAAAGTATTGGAGAGAGTTAGGGTAGGGGTGTAGGTGCAAAGACAAATGGAGGGGCAAGGGTGGGAAGGGACAAATTGGTAAATGGGGCGGGGGGAGAGGGGAAGGGGGAGAACCAAAGGCCAATTTCACCTAATTAACTTTTCTAAGGATGAGAATTGGTCAGAGGAAAAAGCAAGAGAGCATGGATTGATTACTGTAAACTCATCCCTGCTACTAGAAGACAGTTCATATCCCTGTGTTCTGGTGATGGAGTCATCAGATATAGTCACTAAAAACATTCAATATGTCACTAGATCTCTGATCTCATTAATACGAGTATTTCTACCAATAGCATATACTATAGGGGAGCTAAGTGGTACAGAGGATAGAGCCCAGGGCCTGGAGCCAAGAAAACCTGAACTCAAATCCAGTGTCAGATACCGGCTATGACTCTAGGAAAGTCACTTAATCCTTTTTGCCATACACATATAGAGGTGTGTGTGCACATGCATATGTGTATGTATATATGTATATGTTACGTATATCTATAAACTTATATATAAAATATAAGTATGTATGTATAGATATACAAAATATAATTATATATAAATTTGAAAACACAGAATATATATATTGCAACCCACCCTCTTGTCCTGTGTGATTCTTGTCTAGGGCTTCATTTCAATTTTCTGTAAAGAAACTAGCTACTAGTAGCTGGAAGCTTTCTTCTGGGTTTTTAAATATTCTGTTAAAAGTGCCTCACCTGGGCTATCCATCTATTATTCTTCATTATTGATACATGACAAGTCCACCCCCATTTTCTGTCATATATCTATTGAATGATGTCAGTTATACCCCTTCTTTCTGCAACCTACTTATGTCCACTTTAAGTTTTCCATTGTTCTTTGGCTCACCTACAATTTGGATTTTGAGAGACTGGGGCATTCTATGATTACCAGTTACATAGCAGTGAAGAAGGATTTATTGGAGTTTAAAAAGATTTTCAAAGTTGATCACTAGCATAACTTATTTTAAATTATTGGGGTTTTTTAAGTCTTGTGCTTATATGTTGCATTTACTTCTGAATATTTCCCATACTTCCTCCACCCAGTGTCAACTCTTGTAATGAAGAATGGGGAAAAAAAGAGAGAAAAAAAGCATTTTGGCAAGACTAACTTATGAACCTTGTCTGATAGTCCATATACACAGTATCCCATTGTAGTCCCTGACCTCTGAAATAAAAGGATGGAGATGTATCTCATCTCTTCTCCAGTGTCAAACGACCAGTTTTGCGAGGTTTAGTTTTGTCATTGTTCTTTCCTCATGTTCATTTGTGTATGTTGTTTTCCTGATTCTGCTTAGGGAACTACATCAGTTTATATATGTCTTCCAAGGCTTTTCTGAATTCCTTTTTTTTTTTGGTCATTTCTTACAGCGAAATCATATTCCATTATGTTCATGTATTATAATTTGTTTAGCCATTTCCCCAATCGATAAGTGCCTATTTTGTTCTGTAATAGGCAACTTCTGGGAAGAAGATGGAGACCAACTTGAGTGACAGATCGTCAGTTAAAGAATTTAGAATTTATCCATGTGGCACGAGCCAAGGGCAAAAGACAGTTGCTACGGCCACTATAAAAGCCCAGGGGCAGAAGACTTCAGGGTCTCATTTTGGAGAAGGTTCCTGGGTGGTGTGGGTGGGCAGGCCTAAAGACATCTGTACCTTATTGCCTCAAGCAATCAATTCACCTATTACTGATTAGGGCTGAGAGATACACATCAAACACCTATCAAGAAGAAGGTCACAAGCCCTCCTTTCACCTGGTCTAGGCCACACTGGGCCTGACTAGGGACTGTGGGGGAGAAGAACCTCTCCAGCCAGCTGCTCACTTGCTAGTGATTGATCAGTTTACTCCTGCTCCTATTAGATTAGCATAGTCATCCCCAACACCACTTTCCTTATCCTGAATCCTACCCCCTTTGAGTTTAGTACCATTAAAGCCTTAAACAAAGTTAAGTGAAGACTGGTGTTATTCTGAAAGACAACCTAGCAGATACCTCTAAGGGGGAAGGATATAGTTGAGTAAATTGCAATCAATTGCATTAATCCAACCTTATTAATTATTATCCTTAACATAAACCTCATCCATCAACCTAACCCCAAGCCAAGTAGCCAGAGGAGCTGTGTGTATCAATATATAGCTTCTCACTTATTCACTTTGGTTTGGGCACTGTTCATGGGTCAAGTGCTTAGCTGAGCTGAACATTTATAAGCCCTGGTGGTTACCAGCAATACCTTGGTGGCCATTCAGGCATCCCTCTCCTCACTCAGCTTAGATCCATATACCATCTAGGATCTTGGGCCACCTCCATCAGGCCCATCCTACAGGAACACCATACCACCTTGTATAATAATTCCAAGTTCTTTGTTAAGACAACAGGAAACATAGTGAAATTATGGGGTTAATGCTTATTGGGTCTCATCCAAAGAATTGACTTATTTCTCAAAATGACTCTGTTCCAAAATACTTATTCTTGTAAGTATAAGAGAATAAAGTTACAGAAGAACTAGTATAGTAAGTAATTAAGGTAAGGAGGTAAGGAGGTGTGATAAGTAAAGGTATAAAGTGAGAGAGAATAAAGAGTATGTGCAGGGGTCAGGAATGTTTTCTATCTAAGGAAGGGGCCATTTGTTTGGGCAGTTGTTGCCTTGTGTCTCTAGGCAACTGATGTCACTTTACTCATGTCCACTTTGGTATGCATGGCTTTACTCATGGTTCACTCTGTTTGTTGGGTGGGGGTGGTGGTGGAAGAGAGAATAAATGCTGGGTAAATGGGCTGCTAATTATTTGCTAACTACTCTGGGGGCAACTTTTGGTCAAATTTTTCTCTTTTCTGGGCAGACTCTAAAAAAGGTAATGAGTGTGGAAACTGAGAATTGTTTAAATCTAGTCCTGTGTGACAGAGAAGCTGAACCACCTATACTTGTAGTCCAGAGACCCCCAACCAAGGATTTTATGTCTAAAGATTAATGTGAGAAGTTTTCTCAAATTTGTGACTCTAAGCAACTCATATGTCTTCTCCAAATGGTGGGACCCATACTAATCAACTAGTTGTTATTTCTTTTTTTTAATTGTTTACAGCTCTTTGGCAGGATTTCTGGGACCTTTCAGTACATTACTATGTATATTTCCAAGGGTATGAATTTCTTACAATTCATCTCTGTATTTTATAAATCCATTCACTGACTGAATAATTAGTAAGCACCTGTGGTATATGGTGTTCTCTGTATTCTGAGCTAATCTCAGAGCCAAGAAGACCTGGATTCAAGGCCTAGCTCTGACACATCCTGGATATATGACCTTGGGCAAGTTATTTAACTTCTCAATGTCCTAGGCAACTACAAGTTGCAGAGGAGGTACCACTTTTCATTGGTAGAAATTCTTCACTAGGAGCTCCTTCTACACTTAGCATCACAAGTCCAGTCCTTCTACCAATCTCTCTCTCTCTCTCTCTCTCTCTCTCTCTCTCTCTCTCTCTCTCTCTCTCTCTCTCTCTCTCTCTCTCTCTTTCCCTTACCTTCTATCTTAGAATCAATATTGTGTATTGGTTCTAAGGCAGAAGAGTGGCAAGGGCTAGGCAATGGGGATTAAGTGACTTACCCAGGGTCACACAGCTAGAAAGTGTCTGAGGCCAGATGTGAACCCAGGACCTCCCATCTCTAGGCCTGACTCTCAGTCCACTGAGCCACTCAGCTTCTACCAATCTCTTATGTCATAGACTCATGGATTTTGAGTTGGAAGGAAATTTAGGGAACATTTATCACTTTAAACATGGTGCCTGGTACATAGTAAGTATTTAATAAATGCTTCCTTCCTTCCTTTAAAATTTACAAAACCCTCTATCTACTTTACTTCATTTAGGCTTCCCAATAACCCCGGGAGTCAAGTTTTATAGGTACTATTACTCTCCTAATTTTATAAATGAGGAAACTGAGGCTTTGGGAAGGAAAGTGATGGTTCCACTATCATATCTTGATAATAAGTATCAGAGGTCAGGTTTTTCACCCAGACCCTCCCTGAGTTTAGGTCTTGTGTGTTTTAACTCCATGGGACTCTTCCCATTCTGCTCCAAGTTAAGCCCAATTGCTAAATAAGGGTAAGAATATCTGGGCCTTTCTAATAGTTAGTATTTCATAAACACATTAGAGAACTGGAAAAAACAAAATGTTAGTGAGGTTGGAATGATGAGGATTACTACTGGAAAGCTTTCATGATAGAGATGGAATTTGAATTGGCTTTTAAGGGGTGGGTTGGAATTTTGTTGTTCAGTTGTCTCTGACTCTTCATGACCCCATGGACAGTATGATCCATGGGGTTTTCTTGGCAAAGATAATGGGGTATTTTGCCATTTCCTTTTCCAGGGGATTAAGGCAAACAGAGTTGTCAAGGTCACATAGCTGAGGTTGAATTTGAATTCAGGTCTTTCTGACTTCCAAAGTGTGGGCTGGAATGTCCTAGATGAAGAGGAAAAGGAAAGGCATTCCATGTGGAAAGAATAACAGGAGCAAGGCATGGAAGAATGAGAGTGCCTGGATATATTTGGGGGACAGAGAGTAATCTAATTTGACTGAGAAAATGGTGTTCCAGAGTGGTGGATTAATTTTTCCAAGGTCACACAGCAAATACCAGAACTATGATTCTAACTCAGGATTCTTGCCTCTCAGTTCAGAGTACAATGTCACCTAGTTCTGCCAAGAGGGCAGAGCATCTATGCCTCTCAACAATTTAAACATTAGGAGCATAGCAGATGCAAGCCTTCCCTCAATCTCTCTTCCTTACCCTGCTCACCCTTGGCAGGATAGTAGGTGTTATCAGATCCAATAATTAGGGTGGGAAGTTGCAGGACTGAGCCAATGCCCAGAGAAGGTCAGCAGAGCTGCATCTGTCCTCATCCGTCTGGCAGTGATGTCTGGCTGGTATTTTTAGCAGGGCAGGAAGATGTCCCTCCTCACACATTCCCAGGGAAGTGCCTCCCTGATGTACTTGAGTCCTTTTACTGCCTAGTAGACAAGGGGAAAACCTGCCCAACAGGGAGTCTTTGAAAGCTAGGCTGGAGGAAAGGGAACCAGAGTTGGGAGAATAAGAGTAATTCACATTTCTGTGGCCCCATGAGATTTACAAAACACTTTTTTTTGAAACAGCTCCTCTCCTTGGCTCCATAGGTAGGCAAGAAGTACAAGGTAGTATGGTACAGTAGAGTGAGAGCTGGATTTAGACCCAGAGAATAAGAGTTTAGATCTGGATTTTTGTTGTTGTCATTGTTGGGTTCTTTCAATCGTGTCTACTCTTCATGGCCCCATTTGGGGTTTTCATGGCAGAGATCCTGGAGTGGTTTGCCCTTTCCTTCTCCAGTCTCTTTATACATATGAGGAAACTGAGGCAAGCAGGGTTAAGTAACTTGTCCAGAGTCACATAACTAGTGTCTGAGGCCATATTTGAAATCAGGTCTTCCTGACTCTGGGTTGGGGACTCTATCTACTGTGCCACCTAGCTGCCCAACCTGGCTTTATCATGTGCCAACTGTGACCTTGGGCAAGCCACTTAACATCTCTTGGCCTCAGTTTTTTTCATCTCTAAAAGGAGAGGGGTTTGACTATATGTCCCCTGATGCCCTTTTCAGCTCTAACCCTAGGATCTTTTATTCTTATTGCCTCTTTGCAGATAAGGAAACAGGCTTATTATCTAGAAGTAACTTGCCTGGACAATATTTGGATATCTAGATAGTAATTATTGGAATCCGAGTCAGAGAAGGAGGCTAACTTCTTGGTGAAACATATCTCAGAATGACCTCTCTAACAAGGTTACTATGGGGGAACCAAATGAGATAATGCATGTAAAAGGAAGCAGGATAGTTTAGTGAGAAGAGCATTGATCCTGGCATTAGAGGACCTGGCTTCAAATCCCACTCCTGGCCCTTACTACCTGTGTCACTTTGGTCAAATCATGGAACCTCTCTGCATCTCAGTTCCCTTATTTATAAAATGAGGAAGTTGGATTGGATGGTCTCAAAGGTCTCTTCACCTCTAAATTTATGACCCTAAAGTGACTTGTAAATCCTAAAGTACTATCTAAATGTTACTAAATAGCAATGATTTCCCACTGAGTTTGAGCAGTGGGTCTAGTCCATGTCTTTGCCTACCTCAGGCTAGGTCAGTGATGGTGAACCTTTTAGAGACAGAGTGCGATGCCCCCCACCCCCGCCACATACTGGGTACATCCCACCCCTTCTTACCCCACACAGGGGAGGGAGGAAGCACTCCCACTGGACTGCTGGGCAGAGGGATAGGTAAAGTGATGAATGTCCTCAGTGAGTGTAGAGGGGGAGGGGAGTAGATTGAGCACTCTGCTCCCCTCCAGCCCTACTGCCTATGAGCCAGCCATCTTACCCACTGTGTGCTCCCATTGGCTGCTGGGCAGAAGGGTGGGGGATGTGAAAAAATGTCATTAGGCACAATGGAGAGGGGGAGAGGAGCCACTCTACCCAAGTCCCTCTGCCTTTCTAGTAATGAACTGGGCTGGGGTGGCCACATGCCTACAGAGAGTGCTCTGTGTGCCATCTTTGGCACCTGTGCCATAGGCTCACCATCATTGTGAAGCCGAGTTGCACAAAGTCATCAACCTCACTTTCTCTTTCAGAGTCACTGAAGTCCAGTGGCAAGACAAAAAGTCAAGATGACTGGCTATGGCCTGGTATACGGTGGATGACCTTCATGTCTTCAATGTTTGACCAAACTCTAAGTACTCCACTGTGCCTGCCTCAGCCACCTGCATGGCTGCTGGAACAAATTGTTCTCATTTGCCCATTCTGCTGGAGGAAGTCTTCAGCTATTTGGGGTAGACATCCCCCTAACTTACTGATAGGTGGAGTCAGTTACCTTGAGCTGGGTTAACTCACCTGCTGAGAGAATTTACTGGAGTGTGGCTCTTGCAAATGCTACAATTTCTTGGAGTCACAGCTGAGAGTTGGGTGCCAGATAGCTACCAAAGGTGGATGAGCAGCCCTAAAAAGGGCTCAACAAGCCCTCACACCAGACATACCAGTCCTCCCTGTACGCCCCAGATACTATGTCTTGGAAGAGCCCCAGAAACAAGAGCTCCAGGCATTGAACAGTGGAACAGTGTAGGATCTGACAGGATTGGGGTGGGAAGTCAGGAGATAGAGAGTTGTATGTGGTGGGGATGGGGGTTTGGGTAGGCTGGCCTCCATCTTCCTAGGAAGACAGCACCAGAAAGAGTAGATAGGGAGCTGGACATGGAGTCTAGAAGGATGAAACCAATGAAATGGAGATAATGATACTAATCTCACCTCAGACACTTACTGGGAGAATTTCATTTAATCTCTCTAACCTCAAGTTCCTTGATCTGTAGAATGGGGCTAATAATAAAACCAACCACATAGGATTGTTGTGAGGATCACATGAGAATCTGATGTATGTAAAGGGCCTTGTAAATTTCTGAATACCATATAAATGTGAGCTATTGCCATTGTTTTTATTGTTAGTCTAATTTGTAGGGGAGGTAGGGTCATTGGCAGTGGGGATGGAATTGGCCCTTTGCACAGC
Source organism: Gracilinanus agilis (assembly GCF_016433145.1). NCBI lineage: Eukaryota > Metazoa > Chordata > Mammalia > Didelphimorphia > Didelphidae > Gracilinanus > Gracilinanus agilis. The sequence goes on along the minus strand of NC_058131.1, from coordinate 348,868,030 downwards.
AGAGGTACCAGAACTGTCTTGGAAGTTAATCTTTTGGAGAACTATGTTTCCTTTTAACTGGACCCCTGTGGAGGGAGACTTACCCTGGATGCTTCCTGGCTTTTTTGATTCAGTCTAAGCCTCTCTCTTTCCCAGAGAAAATTTTATCCCTTGAAACACTGAAAAAGGTTTGTCTGGAACAGGGCTGGTTAAGCTATTTGGTAGCTGACATTAAACTCCTGATGTATTTCTCATCCTTTGCAAACTATTTTTTGATGGTGAGGTTCACCTGTAAGGGGCTGATCAAAGAGTCATTACCACAAGTTTCCTTTTGGAGACCTGTTGGAATTTCTTCAAGGCAGGGAGAGTACTTCCTCTGGACTTTCTCTTTAAAAAAAAAGAATTAATTTTTTGTTTTTATTATTATGCATTTGATAAATGCCAGAAAATATGATTGTTTCCATATACAGAGAACATAAAGAGAATTTTACATAAAACCATGAATCTCCAACAGTAAAGTTTATTTTTGTCAAAATATAAAATATAAAAGCCAAAAAATATACATATATAAATATCACAATAGTTCCAAAATCGTAATGCTTTTCTCTGTTTTTTAAAAATTCATTCTGTTCTGGTCTGTGCCCTCTTTTTAAATGCTTCATTAACATTCTTATCATTCTTATTATCCCCTTCTACCTAGTTCTCTACCACCCAATATTTTATAAAACCCTCTTTTGTGACCAATAAGCATAGTCAACCAAAATAAATCCATATATTGTCCATGGCTAAAAATGTATGTCTCATTCTTTGCCTCCAGTTCATTGTCTCTTGGTTAAGAGACGGGAGGCATACTTTTTCATATGACATCTAGAATATCATGGTTGGTTATTACATTGATCATAATTCTTTTTTTTAAACCCTTAACTTCTGTGTATTGACTTATAGGTGGAAGAGTGGTAAGGGTAGGCAATGGGGGTCAAGTGACTTGCCCAGGGTCACACAGCTGGGAAGTGTCTGAGGCCAGATTTGAACCTAGGACCTCCCGTCTCTAGGCCTGGCTCTCAATCCACTGAGCTACCCAGCTGCCCCTCATCGATCATAATTCTTAACTGGACTTTCTCCAAAAGGATATGGCTAAACCTAGGGGAAACTGAGTCTCTTTCTTCCCTCCTCCCTCATAACTATCCCTTCTACTGAAGGGAATTTCCATTAGTGTTCATGGTCTATAGTCTCTATTCTTTCTTTGACTATTATCTTTGTTTGGGGCATAAATTGGGGATGACAGAGAAATCTCCCATGCTGCCTGGCAGTTCCATGGTTCTGTGACTCTGGAATTGGCTATTTAGCTGGAAAAAATCATTAAGACTAAACTTAGGGGGCAGCTAGGTGGGGTGCAGTGAATTGAGAACCAGGCTTTGGGACATCCTAGATTTAAATCTGGTCTCAGATACTTCCTAGTTCTGTGACCCTAGACACTTAGCCCATATTGCCTATCCCTCACCACTCTTCTGTCTTGGAACCAATACTCGGTATTGATTCTAAGACAGAAAGTAAGGGTTAAAAAAAAATAGACTAAACTCACTTGGGATTTTGGGCTGCTGTTTGTTAATCAGTGTCAGGATACCTAGGGCACTGCTGACACCACCCAGCAGAGAAGGAGGAGTGAGTATATTGTGGCCCTAACTTAAGCATCCTGCCTTCCTCTATATTTCAGCACCAAGGCCAGAGGTATACGTGTATTGTAATCATAGGATCATAAATATGGAGCTAGAAGGAATATTAGAGGTCATGTCATCTGATCTCTTCATTCTGCAGATTAAAAAAAAACTGAGGTCAGGAAAACTTAACTGACTTACTCAGGGTCACAGGGTAAGTGACAAAGTCAGAATCTGAATCCAAGTTCTCTGCTTTCAGAGCTGGTGCTCCTCCTTCTATTGTGCCATGTTGATTCTTCATTGAGCAGGAGCCTGAAGGACCTCCCAAGGCAACCTCCATATTTATATTTTCAAAGAACCCTGGATTTGGGGCCCAAAGGCCTAGGGACATAGCTTTGCTAGTTCTATGACCATGGGTTCAGAAAGATTAACCCTTCTAGACCTCAGTTTCCAAAACAGATAATCCTGCCCTGCTTACATTGGGAGGCCGGTGTTTTGTATAATGCAAAGCACAATTAAGATACAAGTGATTATAACTGGATCAACCTGAGAAGCCCCTAGTGAGGCTAGGAACAAAATCATGTACACCCTGATGATACCAAAGGCTTTGGAATGCATTACTAGTAGATAAACTGCCAGTTTGATCCAGGGGATATTTAAAATAGAGCAAGTGAAAGAAAACTGCCCAGATGGAAAGATCTGCGTGAACTGATGCAGAGAGAAATAAGCAGAATCTGGAGAACATTGTACACAGTAACAGTAATACTGTATGATGATCAACTGTGAAAACTTGATCACTCTCAGCAATGCAATGATCTGGGACTTATAATGGGGAAATACCCACCTCCAGAGAAAGAACTATTAGAATCAGATGGATGTGAATCAGCGTATACTATCTTTCAACTTAGTGTATTTATGGTTTTATTTTGGGGTTTTGGTTTTTACAACAATGACCAATAAAGAAGTGTGTTTTGCATGATAATAAAATAAATAATTGTTCTTAAAGATAGGGGAAAAGAACACAAGAAAACTGCCTAGAGATCATTGAAAGCCAAGATTCAGTGTAAGGTAAATAGTATGATGGAAAAAGAGCAGAATTGTAGAAATGTAGATTTAGAATTGGAAGGAACCTAGTCATCCAGTATGCCACCCTTCTTTTACAGGTCAGAAAACTGAGTCTCACAGAAAAGACTCGCCCCAAGTAACATAACTAATAAGTAAAAAATCTAGTACTCAACCTCAGATCTTCTCCAAATTCAGTGTTTTTTTTCTGATTATTACTTTACACTGCCTCTTAAAAAAATGAGAAGGGGGGCAGCTAGGTGGCTCAGTGGATTGAGAGCCAGGCCTAGAGGCAGGAGGTCCTAGGTTCAAATCTAGCCTCAGATACTTTCTAGCTGTGTGACCCTGGGCAAGTCACTTAACCCCCATTGCTTAGCCCATACCACTCGTTTGCTTTGGAATCAATATCAAGTATTGATTCTAAGATGGAAGTTAAGGGTTATAAGAAAAATTTTTTAATGAAAAAGGAAGACCTCATTAATTAAATTTACAATCTAAGGTCACTCTGGGCAACAAGTCAGGGGAAAGAGGTATAACCTCATATATCTAGACTCTAATCCCTAACATATGCTGTATATTGGTTTCAAGGCAGAAGCACAGCAAGGAATAGGCAGTGAGGGTTAAATGACTTCCCCAGGGTCACGTACCTAGGAAGTATGAGGCCTACTAGCAGTGAGGGCCCAGTTGAGGTTACGTAACATAAATTTGTAGTGGACCCAGACAGAATGGTTGAGTGATTTTCTCTGTCTTTGTTCAGCAGCATGTGTGTAGGAACAAAAGCCAGATTTGTCTGCTACCAGATCTCTAGGACTGGCTCCCAATCCACTAAGCCACCTAGCTTTCCTATCCTAATAATTTCTGATCCGTCTTGAAGCTACTTCCTTTTTACATTTTTACCATGGTAGAAAAACTTATCCTTTCTCTATATTCCATGAAATCCACCCTTCTAAAGTATAAATACTTCTTAGCTTATGGCTGATCTCTGCCCAGTTCTTTCCTTTTCCTAGTTTCTCCTGTTATTGTAGAGGGCATCACCATCCTCTCAGGTTTGCATCCTTAATGTCACCCATGATTCTTCACAATTTCTTTCCCCACAACTCAATCTATTATCAAATCCTGCCATTTCTAAACATGTCGTTTTCAAAACACCTTTTGCGTATAGATCTCCTTTCCCCCCTTGCTACTATCACCTTAGTATAGTTCCTCATCACCTTTAAACTAGACTATTGCCATAGCCTTCTAATTGGGCTTATTGTTTTATGTGTCTTTCCACTTTCATCCATTCATCATTCACTTGACAAAATATTTATCAAAAAGCACAGGTATGATGATATCTTGACTGTAAACTTCTCTTCTCCCCTCAACTCAGTAAATTCGAGTGGCTCCCTATTAGCTTCGAGACCAAATATAAAGTTTTCTGTTTGGCACCAAAAGTTCTAATAACTTTTCCTTTCCTTTCCCATCATTCTGGCGTTATTATCCTTTTCTCCCCTCCAGGTACTCTATGATCAAACTACACTGGCCTACTTGCTATTCCTCAAGCACAACACTCCTGGGCCTTTTCACTTGCTGTCTCTCATTTTTGGAATGTTCTCCCTTATCACTTTGACTTCTGGCTTCCTTTAAGCCTCAGCTCAAATCCTACCTTCTGCAGGAAGTCCTGTTTTCCCACCCACTCATCTACCCAAGTTCCTTCTTTCTTCTCTTCTCTTCTTTTCTCTTCCATTTATATCTATATCTATGTCTATATCTATGTCTATATCTATATCTATATCTATCTATATCATGCATATTCATGATTATTTGCATGTAGCCTCCCCATTAGAAATGTAACTCCAAAAGGCAGGGACTATCTTTTTTACCTTTCTAAACAAAGATGATCATACTATTCTGACTTGTTCCACCACAAATTTATGTTCCATAACATCAACTGGGACCTCCATGCTTCTGGCCAATCCTTCTACATGTTCCTAATCAACTCACTATCCTATTCACCATAGCAGCTCCTCCAAATATTTTCATCCCTCCTCCAACCTTCCATGATTTCCCTTTCTCCCACCCTCTCAGCTAGAAATCTTGTCTCATATTTTACTGGAAAAAAATAATAACGGCATTCACCCAGAGATCTTTCTTTTCTCCTTTTCATTTCATGCCACTCAAATGTCTTCTGCTACTAAACCTTCTTTCATCCCTGTTTCACATGAAGAGGTGGCTCTTCTTTCCAAGGGAAACCCCTCTGCCTTCACACATGATCGAATTTCATCCTATCGCCTCCAGAAGATTGCCCCCTTTATTATCTCCATTATCTCACTTATCTCCAATCCCTTCCAGGCTAGTAGTTGCTTCCCTATCTACAAATATGCCCATGTCTCTTATACCCTTAGAAAGATCTCTTATTGATCCTTCCAGAAAACCCACTAATTATCATCCCATATCTTTTTTTGCCTTTTGTGGTTAAATTCCTGGAAAAAGTCATTCACAAAAGGTGCCTTCATTTCTTCTCCTGTCATTCTCTTAACTCTTTACTATTTGGCTTCCAACCTCACCATTCAACTGAAATTGCTTTCTGAAAAGTTACCAAATGATCTCTTAATTGCCAAATGGCCTTTTCTCAGCCCTCATCTTGTCAATCACCCTCTTCTCCTTGATATTCTTTCTCTAGGTTTTTGGGATATTATTCTTACTTGGTTCTTCTCCTACCTATTGGACCACTTTTTCTTAGTTTCCTTTCCTGGATCTTCCTCCAGGTCATTCCACTAACTATGTGTGTCTCACAGAGCTGTGTCTTGGGTTCACTTCTTTTTTTCCTCTGTACTATTTTACTTGGTAGTCTGATCAGCTTCAATAAATTAAATTATCATCTTTAAACTAATGATTCTCAAATTTACTTATCTAGTTATAACTGCTCAGCTTACTTCCAGTTTTTTAATTATCTCCAATTGACTATTTTTTTAAACTCTTACCTTCTGCCTTAGAATCAATACTATGTGTTGGTTCCAACACAGAAGAGTAAGTAAGGGTTAAGATGTTAAATGACTTGCCCAGGGTCATACACTTAGGAAGTATCTGAGGTCAGATTTGAATTTAGGACTTTCTATCTCCAGGGCCTTGCTCTCTATCCACTGAGCCACCTAACTTCCCCTTCCAATCGACTTATTAGACATCTTGAACTGGATGTCCTGTAGTTACCTTAAGTTCAATATGTCTAAAACAGAACTTATTATCTTTCCCCCCAATCCTGAACTTCCCTATTACTGATGGGGGGCATTACGCTCCTCCCAGTTCCCCCAGGCTCACAACCTAGGTATCATCTTTGATCATTCACTATTTTTCATGCTTCAAAGCCAATCTGTTGCCAACATCTCTCAAATATGTCTCCCTTTCCTTTGGTACTGCCACTACCCACATCTCACACTATTGCCATTACCTGCAGGTTGGTCTGTCTGCAACAAGTTTCTCTAGTCATTTATCCTCCATTAAGCCAAAAAAGTGGTTTTTCCTAAAGCTCAGACTTGACCATGCGATTCTACTCCCTGCCCCACAATTTAATAAACTCTAGTGGCTCCTGATTATACCTAAGTTAAAAAAACTTCTGTCTGACATTTAAAATCCTTCATAACCCTTCCAGTCGTCTTATAACTTATAACTACCTCCCCACACTCATTTTTTGATTTCAGTAACAGGTCCTTGTTGTCTGCTGAATGAAACTCCCATCTCTTGGCTCTGGGCATTTTCAGTGGCTATCCTCCATGCTCTCCTTCCTTATCTCTCTCTCCTGGCTTCCCTGGATTCCTTATAGTTCCAGCCAAAATCCTGCCTTCTACAGGAAGCCTTTCCCAATCTCTCTCTCTCTTTAAAAACCCTTATCTTCTGTCTTAGAATTGATGCTAACTATAGTTTCCAAGGCAGAAGGTTAGGGCTAGGCAATTGGGGTTAAGTGATTTGCCCAGGTCACACAGCTAGGAAGTGTCTGAAGCCAAATTTGAACCCAAGACTTCCTATATCTGGGTCTGGATCTTAATCCATTGAGTCATGTAGCTGTCCCCTATATAACACTTTATGTTACAAAGATCTCAACAGATCATCTCATTTAATCCTCACAGCACTCCAATGAGAGTGACAAGAAAGGACTGATGGTGACATAATCATAATGATAGCAACCACTCATAATCCTCCAGTGCTCCCCGCTCCAACAACCTTTTGAGGCAGGGAGTACAAATATCACCTCATTTAATGTAGTTTTATTTATATTCATTCATTTGTGTGTAATGGAAGTTTTTTGCATGAAGCTTCTTACGTTAATAATATCATAAGTCTGATAAAAAATGTATTTTTAAACTATAAATTTAGCAACCACAGACACTGATAAGCTTTGAGAGAAAAGCCCTGAGATGGGGGAGAGGTTTCTTGTGACCTAAACAAGGGTCCAGGAAATCCTGTGAGCATGTTTAGGGTTTCAAGGTTACTAGAAAAAAAAAACAAAACTTCAGTTTCTCATCTTCCTGTGTCATAGGCTAACCCAAGGTGATTTGGAAAGAAAAAAAGATTGATCATCATGACCAAGCTCTTTGACATTTTCTGTTATGGTCATCTAGAGATGCACATGACTTTGGACAAATCACTTAATTTTCTCATTTCTCTCATCTGTAAAATGTGGGAGTTAGAGGAGCTAGTTTCTGAAGTCCTTTCCAGTTATAGAACTATGATTCTCTGATTCTGTGACCCATTTAGGAGCACAGCAAGGTGTATGGGTGTTCAAGAAAGACTAACACCTTTGGCATGAGGGCCACTCATTTACCTTTGGTGTCTACCTGACACTCAACTCTCATCTATGGCTCCAAGATTCTGTAGCATAGGCAGCAGGGTCCCCCCTCTCCAACCTTCTGTCTTTGCAGACAGGTTAAACTAGGCTGAATTTGAACCTGGCTAACCTAGGGCTCAAATCGAGTCAGTGAGTTAAAGGATTTATCCCAAGCATGTGAAGACTTCTCCAGCAGATGACAACAACGTACTTCAATGGTCATGAAGACTGCTGAAGAAGGCATTGTGGAGTGCTTAGAGCTTGGGTCAGATATCAAAGACATCAGGTCTACCCATTGCATCCTGGATTACAGCCAGCCATCTTGACTTTTGTTCTGCCACTGAACTTCAATGATTCTGTAAGAGACAGTAAGGCTGATGACTTTGTGCAACTCCAGTTAACGGGCAATTCAAGACATCATTCTGTAATGTCACTGTCCTCTTCAAAAATGTTGAGCAAACAACAGAAGTAGAGCAAATAAGAGGGTTCTACTACCTTTTCTACTCTCTCCGCTTCCATGTTCCTTTTTAAGCAAATGGCTTAATATATCACCATTTCTCTACCAACAGGGTGGAAGATTCTTTGCTCTGTTGGGGGCTGGATTTGTCATCTTTGGCTAATGTTGCATTGTCCTGGGGATTCTAGTAACCCTGGCCCACTGCTGGTCAATGCTCTAACCTTTCCCCCTTTCAGTCTCTCCCTTTCATTCCTCTAATCCGGTTTAGATTTGGATTTTAGGTTAAGCAGGAGGGGCTGAAGTCCTGGCCTGGATTTCTGTGGGGCCACTCCTAAACTGCAAGGCCCTCAGGCTCCCTCAGTTGTTGTTCAATCCTTTTTCAGTCCTGTCTGACTCTTTGTGACCCCATTTGGGGTTTTCCTGGCAAAGATACTACAGTGGTTTGCCATTTCCTTTTGCAGCTCATTTTATAAGTAAGGAAACTGAGGCAAAAAGGGTTAAGTGACTTGCACAGAGTTGCAAAGCTAGTGTGTAAGGACAGATTAGAACTCAGGAAGATGGGTCTTCTTGAGTCCAGGCTGGGCACTATCCATTTCACCACCTCTTTGCCTTCAGTGTTGAGACCTGAGACTGAGAACATCTTGAGGACTCTGACTGGGAACATGTGGGCTAACGTATATGAAAATGTATTGGGGAAAACATGGAGGGTAGTGGGGCATAACATGGCCAAGAACATGTAGAATAATGTTACTTGAGAACATCTAGGAGGAGTGTCATAGGCTGGGAACAGGCCTCAACAAAGTTAATTACAGGATTGTTGGGGGGTAGGGGTGGAGGAAGGCTACATCTGTTTTTTGCCTGGGACTCAATTAATTTGAATAGGTTGCAGGAGAAAAGGTTTCCTCATTAGAACAAATGCCACACATCTACAAACCACCTCATTTATATTTCTGTTAATGTTATTCTGCTTCAGTAAGTGAGTCCTTAATGTCGGTTTTAATTAAAGCATTTGCCTTTGATTGTGGACTTCCATCCAATGAATAGTCAGGAGGGTCATTGGAGGTGGGAGACCCTGCCCTTGATGATGAGAATTCTGTGGACCTGCAGTCATGTAGGCTGGGCCAATTTGATGACTCCTTAATGAAGATCATACTTTAAAGATGTCAACACATCTTTTGTTTAATAATAATAATAATAAAATTAATTAGGGACCTCAAACGAAACCTCAGACGGACAGATTTGTGTTAAAGGACCTCTGTTCTTAGTCAGTGCTCTCTAAGAAGCCGGCAGCGTTGTTTATTGAGATGAATTTAGGAAAGCAGTATGAGGATCCTGGATTGGGTCAGGGAAGGAGGACCAGGGACAGCTCTTGAATCAACAGAGGCAGGGATGCTGAGATGGATAGAAGACTGCATCTGGAATCAGAGAGTGTGCTAGATTTTTAGTTGAAGGACCTGAGTTTGAATCTTGACTCTGCTGTTTCCTACTTGTGTGCCCGTAGACAAGTCACTGAATTCCCTGAGCTTCCGTTTCTTCATTTGTAAAATGAAAAGGGTTGGACTAGATAGCCTCTAAGGGTTCCTTCTAACTGGAAATCTATGATTCCCATGTACTGGGTCTGAGTCCTGATCCTGCAACTTAGTACCTGTGTGACCTTCTGCAAGTCCACTCCTCTCTTGGTGTTACAGTATTTTCATCTGTAAAATGAAGATAACAATAAAGCCTGGTTCTGCCTCATTCACAAGGGTTGTTGGGAGGATCGGATGAGATAATGGATGGCAAGTGTTTTGTAAGCTCCTGCATCTGGTTCAGTTACATACACAGAATATTATTGTTAGAGGCCTTTGTCTTCCTCTTCAACCTTGGGTAAGTTACTTCCCCTCAGTTTCCCCATCTGCAGAACTGAGCGTAAAGAAAACCTCCAACTCTCTTTCTGGCCCAATACAGGATCCTTTCACCTCGTTGTTTCTACAGATTCATAAGATGCCCGTCCCCAGGGTAAAGAAGGTTTAAGTTAGGGTTGAGGGACCCGGGATGCTGGGACTTGGCCTCTTCCGATCCGGGGCATTTAGGTGCAAACGGATGAAGACAGCCAGGGCCCCAGACTAAGCTGTCTCCTCCATTCGCTGCGTCCGGCCTCTCCGAGACCCGGCAGAAGCAGAGGGCAGAAGATGCTGGGGGATGGGGTCCCCCGCCTGCTCAGCTCCGCAGCAATCCGCCCATGGATGAGGGCGGGGCGGCTCTGCTCCGGGGAGCCCCATCCCCATCCCCCGAGAGGGTGGGGCTTGAACCGGAGGGATGCCCCCTCCCGAAGGCCCTCCCGGGCTGCTCGCGCCCCGCCCCTAGCCCCGCCTTCCCCCGCGAGACCTCGGGCCTTTCCAAAGTCGACTTGAGAGAAGGGGTATCGAGAAGCCTACCCTGGCCAGACCTTCTTCCGGCTCGGCTGCAGCTCCCTCAGCGGTGCGCCCTGACGCACGAAGAGGGGTGCGTGCGCCGGGTGGGCAGGAGCGCAGAGGAGTCAAGCTGTGAAGGTGCCAACTCCCCCTCATCCTTCCCTTTCGAGCTCCCCCTCCTACTCGCGCCTCAGTGGTGCGTACCGCGAGAACGACTAGCCACAGCCCGACTGGCGCCGCTGTCAGTGCGTCCGGGCTCCCCAGCGGTGTGCGCGGGGGGCCTGCTAGAGGCTGCAGCGGCGGCGGCGACGACAACGAAGACGACGGGGGTGGCCACCACTTCTCTGGCCCCCACCCCTGCATTAGTTCCCTGTGCTGCCCCCGCCCCTGGGCCCTTTCTGCAGCCCGTGCGAGACTCGCGGGCGCTCCCGCCTCTCGGTCCCCTCCTCCACTCGGCCCTCGCTCCTCCCCACCTCCGCCTCCCGTTGTTTCTCGGAACCTTTTTTTGCTCCTGACCTTTCTTCGCAGGGTGAGTGGGGCTCGGGGGGTGGAGCGGGTCAGGAGAGTCTCATTTCCCCTTCTCCTGGTGGTTTTTCTTCTTCTGTTCTCCGCACCCCCCCCCCATCTCCCCCACCCCCTCCTATTTTTAGAAACACTTTCAGCTCCTGGAGGGAACCACGTGCTGGCCCGGGACGGAGTAAATACACCAATAAGTAGAGGCGCTCCGGGGGGGAGGGGGGGAACGAGGCCTCGGCGGGCTCCCCTGGGGGGCTCGAAACCTTCCGCCTTGCGCGGCTCGGATGCGCCCCGCTCCTACCTCAGTCGCGAGAACCGCCGCCGTCCAGGTCTCCGGGTCGCCGCGGGCGACTCTGGTGGCCCCAGGGGTGCTCTCGTGGCCGGGCCTGGGAGCTAGGGGGGGAGGGGTGACCAAGAAGGGGCGGGGTGGCGATGGCGCCGAGGCCAGGGCGGCTCCCGAGGGACCCGGGTGACTTCGGACCCTATGGACCCCCGGGACCCGATCCTGCACTCGGTCCCCGGCTACACGCCGGCCTTCCCGCAGTGAGGCGCGCCCTCCCCCCGGCTCTTCCGGGCGGAGGCTCGGAGGCCGCCCCTGCTGGACGGGGCCCAGCAGGAGAGGGCGCAGGTAGCCAGCTCTTCCACTCGGGGCTTTTGGTTTGGAAGAAGTTGTCTCCCACTTAAGAGCCCGGGGCCTTTACAAGGGGGATGCTTCTCCATTCTGTTTCTGTCTGTCTGTCTGTCTGTCTGTCTATCTCTCTGCTGCCCTCTTCCCCCCCCCCACTGAAAAAGTAGTTTTTATACTCTAATGTGAATTATAGAGAACTTAAAGAGGTCACTCAGATCAGCTCCCAACCTTTAGGTGGCCAAGGAATTATTTTCCTTATTTTAACTTTGAGGCCACGAAAAATGCAAAGAAAATTAAAATGAATTCGTTGAAGGACTTTCTGTACCATTCTCACCCTCCCTTTAGTGGTATTGGGGAGAATAATAGGCAGGGAGGGTTTTTTGAAGGGCTGAGAGGAAGGAAAGCAATTTGTCCCAAAACCCAACTCTGAGAAATTCCTACCCAAGGGGTCGCTTGTGGAGATCTCTAGGCTGAAAGGTAATCTAGCTCTAAATTTACCTTCTTGTAGAATGTAAGATTCTTGAGGGCTGCTGGGGCTGTTTTTCCTTTTGTCTTTATATCTCCTGCACTTGGTAGGCTTGTTGAATTGGATTGTTGGATTGCTGCCATCCTGTTGGTTCTTTGAACTCTCTGGGGAAGTTCCTGGCAGGGTGTCTCGCCTGATATGTTTGGGGTTAGGATTGAATGAAAACTATGGTCCCTTACAACTCCAGCATCCTGTCTGAAGCTGATTTGGGGGCCCATAGGCAACAAACAGGGCCTTTTAGTCCTTAGAGGTCTCAGCTTGAGATCCCCTAGCCCGGATTGGAGAAAGGGGGCTGGGCAAATCCTTTTCTTATCTAGGTTGAGACTTGGGGAAGGAAGAAGTGGCACCTGTTTGGTTAAAGAGAATTGGATAAGGAGAGCTGGGTTGGTGGGGGGATAAGGTATCCAAGTTTGGCTTTCGATTTAAGCTTCTCCTCTGCCTTTGGAACTCCCAGAAACTGTTAGTGACTCAGACTAGTAAGTTTGACCCAAAGCCTCTCCTGAACTGAATCCCAAATAGCATTAAAAATCACCTTCTCTTAAGTATGTCAGGGAAAGAACTCCAGGTAAGCTGCTTATGCACTTCTGGGATATCAGCTGGTAGAGAGTTTCTAGTCCAATCCTATTCTTTGTAGTGTGGAGAAGGCAGAGAGGAACTGACTTGCCCAAGGGCACAAACCTTAATAATCAAAGTTGAGATTAGAGCCTAGTTTTCTTGACTGTTAGTCCAGCCTTTCCCCTCAAAGACTGGGGCCCTCTTCTAGGAAGATGAGGTCTGAATTCAAAGCTTCCTGTGGTAGATAGATCAAGAGGATCATTGGAATGGATCATCTTTCTGAAAGATTGTTCTTCTGACCTTGCTGATCTTGGGGGGAGATTAGTTTAGGGGGAAGGATTACTTTTTGGCAGCTGCAGGAATCCCGACCTAGAGTGCTACGACCCAGTTAGGGGTAGCATTTGGCTGAGAACCTGGGCTTAGGAAGAGTTCCTCACATTTCTTATCAGATGTAAACAGGGATTCCAAGGGTGGGGGGCAAAGGAAATGAGGGAGGTAGGCAGTCCTTCCCATAGAAGAGGCAGCTGCTATTAGATGCCTTGCTCTGGGGTGGCTGAAGATAAGAGACGGGGACAAAAGGAGTCTGACAAGGAACTCCTGGGGCCTTCAGTGACCCAAATAACTGCTCAGGGATGGAGGACAAGATCAAGATCTTGATAATGAGGATGTTGTGTGGCCTCCAAAAGAATCTAGCAGTTTTGGCTCATCATAATGATCTGTGGCACTGGAAAGGCAGCCTGACATATTGGCTAGGACTCTGGACTTGGAATCAAAGAAGGTCTGGGTCCAAGTTTAAGTTCATATTCTTAACCCTCTTAACTATATTAGGGAGTTTACATCCATAAACCTTAGTTTCTTCTTCTGTAAAATGGGGAAAATGGAAGGTTAAAGGAAATAACATGTGAAGAAGTTTTCACATTTTTTAGTGCTATCTGTTACTTATTTTTCTCTGAGGCTGCCTTTTGAATTTCTGGGAGAAAAGAACTGGGAACTAGGTATAAAGTAGTTTAATGTGGCAGTGGTCTTTTTAACATATTAGAAGGGAGGGCCTTGAAAAGGGGGTCAGGAGAATTTAGTTTGTTTTTTTTTCCTTCTATTGGCCTCAGATTCCTTATCTGTAAAATGAAAGGATTGAACAAAAGTATCTCTTATTTCCCTTTTTATTTAGAGTCTGTTTCTGTTTGTGGGAAGAACTAGAAGCAAAGAGAAGATTGGTGCTTCTCTCTCTCCCCCTTCACCTTGCATCTTAGCACTAATGACAATACCTTGGTCATTTCTGTGTCCTGTCCTTTCCCAGAATGTTTCTGTACCTTTCTCTGTCAATGCAGTTTGGGTAAAGCCAGCCTATGCTTAATACTTGTTTGGGGGCAAAAATGACATGCGTGGTGTCATGTAAAGAATGAATTTGTAGGTCCAAATTCTGGCTCTGCTGCTTACTTTTTTCAATCTTGAGCAAAGCCCTTCTGCCTTCTGAGCTTCATTTCCTTGTCTGTAGAACAAGGAGGTTGAACTAGAGCCTCTCCAGTCGGTCCCTTTCCAACTCCAAATCCTGTGCTTTAAGGGAAGAGGATCATAGATCTAGAGCTGAAAGGGACCTCAGAGACCATGTAATCCAACTTTCTCATTTTTGCACATGAGGAAACTGAGGCTTTGGGGAGGTGAAGTGACTTACCCAAGGTCCTACAAAGTTGTGCCAGAGGTAAGAGTTGAAATCTGATCCCAGAGACTTTTTTTCTCCCTTCAGTATACCACAATGAAGGTATGGCCAGACAAAAGTGCTTGGGTCAAAAATCTTGGAATTACAGTGGACTGCAAGCCCAAAATGAGTTGTGAGAGAACATTCAGAAAAGCTAATTCACTGTTGTGTTGAATTAACAGAAACATAGTGTCCTGAATGAGAATGATGATAGTCCCATGGCACTTTGTCCAGGTCAGACCACATCTGAAGTATTATATTAAGTTATAGGCACCATATTTTTAGGAGGGATTTGACAAGCTGGAACCTGTCTAAAGGAGGACAGCCACCTTCAGGAGTGGCCTGGGGACTATGGTATATGATGATATACCATGATGATAGGATGTAGGAAATGGGAGTGTTTAGCCTAAGGAAGACTAGACTTGGGTGTAGGATGTGATCACTATCTTCAGGTATTTGAGGGGCTGCCACATGAAAGAGGGACTGTCTTATTTTGCTTTGTCCCAGAAGATAGCAATAGGTGGTAGTAGCATATTTGGGCTTGATGGAAGGGAAAACTTCCTAACAATTAGAGTTGTCCTGTCCAAAATTAGAATGATTATTCTTTAGTGGCTACCACTTGTCACTAATCTAGAAGAAATTATGGTTTAGGTAGATTAGTTCTCTGAATTCCCTTTTATTTTTTAAGAAGTTTTATGATTTTTTTAAAAACATTATTGTAACTTTCCAGTGACATCCTCCCTTTGTAATAAGTGGGTATAGAGTCATGCAAAACAAAACATTGGTCACATCTGAAAATGTATGCCTCATTCTATATCTGTAAATCGGCTACCTCTCTGCTTAAGGATTGGATACCTATTTCACCATGATTGTTGTGAAATCTTGATAGATCACTGCTTTTATCAGAATTTTGAAGTTTTTCTGTGTTGTTTTCTTTTCTAGTATTGTGGTCATGAAAATGAGACATCTAAGTGACAGTCATTTAACTGAGGCCCGAGGAAGAAATGGGACTTGATCAAGTTAATGTAGTAAATTAGCCACAGATTAGCTTCCAAATCTCCTAGGATCCCAAGTTCCTTGTTAGGAGCTCTTTCTATCACACTATTTTATTTCTAAAAGCATCTTTTTTCTTAAGAGTAAGAGAGACTGCTCTAGCTAGGCACACTGATCCACATCATGCTTAGTCTCATTTTAGGCCAGGCCATTGATTTTTTTTAAAAAAATTATTTGTTTTAAAGTATTATGAGGGCAAAAATCTTATTAGGCATCTAGAAGGACCCTCCCTTTGGCCCCAGTGACCTGGGCTTCTTAATTCCTGCTCACTGGCCAGGATTGAGTTAAGTGAAGTGAGCTCTCGGGAAGTTTACCATCTAAGCAGTGAGGAAGATCCCTGGGTTTTATAGTCTGAAGACCAGAGTTTGAGTTCATATTCTATGTAAGATGTGAGGAGGTTGGACTAGTTTATCTTTAAAGCTTCTTCCAGCTCTGACATTCGAGGATTCTATAAATGCCATTTGTAAAGACAGAAATCTGCTTGCTACATGTCAAGATAAATCACTACTTCATTCTCACTAAGTGTTTTCTATTAAAAGCCCAAATTTATAAGTTCCCTGCTATTGGCTAGGCAATATTAATTCTGGGGGAGTTTATCTCTTTTTTTTCTAGTTTCTTGTTTGGGCTTTTAATTTGGTATCGGTTGATCCTTTTGTTTACTTTCCTTTCTAACTTGTAGGGAATCAAAAAAAAGTAATTTCTCTCACTCATCATCTCTATTGGGACAGGGTTTTCTTTAAGAAAGATTTACTTAGGCTATAGTAAGAAAGAAAGTAAAATACTGCCATGCAAATGGCCAATTCTGTATTTTGGGACTTTTTACAGTGTATCCCCAAGGAAGCTCAAATTATAATAGAGAGAGGACTCTTAACTAAATATAGTTATTCTTCATTATCGTAAAGATTCATTCTGAGTAGATTTTTCATGACAATCTCTGTTGCCTTCAGGTGTGTAACTTGCATTAAACTTAGCTTCTCCCAGACTCTGTTCTTGGTTGATAGAAACTTTTTTAAATGTTATTTTTCCCCAATTACCTGTAACACAATTTTAAAATCATTTAAAATTTTGTGTTCCAAATTCTCTTCTTTTCTTCCCCACGATTGAGAAGGCAAGCAATTTGAAATAGATTATACATGTGCAGTCATGCAAAACAGCTCTATATTTGTCAGTGTTGTGAAAGAGGACACAGACTAAAAAAACCTAACTCTCCCCCAACCCAAGTAAAATAAAGTAAAAAAATTTTGCTTCAATCTGCATTCATATTCCATTATTTTTTTCCTCTGGAGGTGGTTGGCATTTTTCATCATAAATCTTTCAGGATTGTCTTGAATCATTATGTTGCTGAGTATAGTTAAGTCATTCATAGTTGATCTTCATATAATATTGCTGTTATTGTGTATAATGTTCTCCTGGTTCTGCTCACTTCATTCTGCATCAGTTCATGTAAGCCTCTCCAGATATTTCTGAAAGCATTTTGTTCATCCTTTCTTATAGCACACTCTCACAATCATATATTACAATCAGCCATTCCCAAGTTGATGGTTATTCTATGAATTTCCATTTCTTTGCCACCACAAAAAGAACTATATAACTATTTTTGTGTATATATAGGTCCTTTTCCCTTTTTAAAAATCTCTTTGGGATAAAGATCTAGTAGTGGTATTGCTGAATCAAATGGTATGTATAGTTTTTTTAGCCTTTTGGACTAATTCCAGAATGTTCTTCAGAATGGAGATCAGTTCATGACTCCACCAATAGTGCTGTAATAGTGGAAGGAAACTTAAAATAGGGAGATTATTTAATCTTGTTGGCCCTTCCCTCTCCTTCCCTACTAAAGTTTATTCATTCATCACTACTGTTGCTAGACCGTTAATCCTAATGAAAATTCATTTACATAATGATTTAACAGTTCACAAATATGCTTTACTGCTATCCCATTCAATGTAACAGATCTGTGAAGTCAGTACTGAAAGTATTGTCATCTCCATTCTGCAGATGAGGACACTGAGATTCAGAGAGGGTTACACAGGTCATAAGTAGCAGAAGCATCTTACTCAATAATCCAGGACTCTCATAGTACCTGCACCCCACACTGCCTTTCTAAGAACACCTTACATTTATCTACCCTTCCATGATTTAAAAAGGACATTATCTCATTTGATATGTGGTATGAATGAAATCTAGTCCCTGCCTTCAAGGAGAGCACAAATACCATAATTCATATTAGAGCCTGTCAAGTCCATGAGAGGATTATAAATTATGAAGTCAGTTGGGGGAGAGATCACTTGAGGCTTGAAGGGGATCCTAAAAAATTTGTGGAGGTAGTAGCAATGTTAGAGCTGAGTTTTAAAGGGAAGAGTTCTTGGACCTGAAGTCTGGAGACCTGCTTCTGAATTCAGCCTCAGGCATTTATTGGATGGCCCTGCCTGAGAATGTCACTTAACTAGAGATCCAGTTTCTTTTCTGTAAAATGGGGATAAAGAATACTTGCATTGATCAGAGCACACCATTTTTTCACCCTATTTTCTTCTAGAGGTTTTTTTTTTTTTTAAGGAAGATCTTCCACAACATGAAGAATATGGAAATATGTATTAAATAATAGTACATGTATAACCTAAATCAAATCATTTACCCTTTTAGGGAGAGGGGAGAAGGTTGAAGGAAAGAATTTGGAACTCAAAATATGAGAAAATTAATGTTAAAAATTACTTCAACATGTAACTGAGGAAAAAATAAAATCCTTCTGAATGAAAAGAGAATATTTGCATTGACTATCATATGATTGTTGTGGAGAAAACATTTTGCAAACCTTGGAGTGCTATATAAATATGATGATTATTTTTATAGGAGGGAATGGCATGAACAAAAGGTATTTGAGTCAGGATAGCATGAGATAAAGTAGAACAGAGAGTAATCCTTTAGGGCTAGACTATGGAGTGCCTGGAAAGAAGTAGTAAAATATGAGAAGCCTTGAAAGAGAAGTTGGAGCAAAACGATGGAGGCCTTTGAATGTCAGGCTGGGGAGGCTGGACCTTATCTTGTAGGCAGTGAGGGGGATTGTGGAAGGAGCCAGGTAGAGATTTGACTAGGGTATTAGGAAGATGAATCTGGTGGCATGTGCTGGATAGATTGGAAACTAGGAAACCAGTTTTCAGCTTGATCTCTTTCATAACACTGATTCAAAGAAGAAATTTGTCTCAAGAATGACTAATTGCCCAGTGTGTATATTTCAGGAAGGTTTCTGCTCTACTTAAAAACAAACAAACAAGAGTTAGGGTCTGACAATACTCATCCATTAGTTGTATGTTTGCGTGGGGGTGTGCGGGGGCACCATACTTTCTTTGTCTGCTTTTATCCCCCATGTGGACCTGACTACCTGTTCTACAGTTTTACCAAATCACTTTGAAGACTGAAGCGAACATGGGTCATATCTTAGAGCTTTTCTTTCCTCTTTGTTCTGTCAGTGAATATTAGAAAATGTTCCTTAAATTACCCAGTTTGGAGAAATAAAACGGCTCTGCCTATTCCCTGGTACGCTTTCATGTTTTATAGGAGCCAGGTCATCTACTGTTCAATTTGGCTAGACCAGGACTTCTCATATTTGGGGCTTTTAACTGCCGTCTGTGAAAATAGCTGTTGGGTCATCACTAGGAGGGACCTTAAAGGCCCCCTAGTCTAACCCCCTTAGCTTACAAAGAAAGAAACTAAGGCTTAGAACAGTAAGTGACTTTGGTGACAGTTACACAGGTAAAAAGTGACAGGGCTGACATTCTAATCAGTACTGGCTAGTGTTTTTCCTCCCATACCACACTGCTCCTTAAGGGACACCAGAGCTGACCAGACCCAGATTGCAGCATTGTATGTGTGGACTACACCTTCCTCTGCTCATTCAGTAATGATTTCCTAACCACCTGCTCTGTGCAGGGCCTCCAGATGGGTGAGAACACAGATGAGTGAGACCATAGCCCTGGCCTATTGGGGCAGTGATGACACAGGTAAATGAAAACTCTCATTTCTATTGAGCTTTAAACAAACCATTTTCCTTGCAGCAATTTTGAGAAACAGGTAGTACAAGTGTGATCATTTTATAGATGAGAAAAAGGACGTTTAAACAGACTAATACTCCACCAGGGCCACACAGTTATTGTTAGAGTCAGAATTTGAACACAGGTCAAAGATGAGTGAGTTGCTTCCACTATACCATGCTGCTGCTTCATAGATAACTGGAATACATAGTTGTATGGGATAAATCTGTAATGGAGGTGATTACAAAAGTGCTGGGAGAATTTACTTTTAGACAAGGGAATCAGGAAAGGCTTCACAGGGGAGGTGGCATTGCACAGGGAATTGAAAAATGGAAAGAGTCTGACAGGCAGAAGGAACAGCATGAGTGGGATCTTGCCAATCTTCAATCAGTCAATCAATAAACATTTAGTAAGTGCTTATTATATGCCAGGCATTGAGAATACAAAGAAAAAAGCAAAAATGAAATATAAGTTCTACCATTGGGAGGCTTACTTTTTTTTAGCCCTTTTAGTATTTTTATTATCAATTTAGTATCTTTAATATCAGTTCAAAGATAGAAGAACAGCAAGGGCTAGATGGTCGGGGTTAAGTGACTTGCCTACAGTCACCCAGCTAGTCGGTATATGAAGTCAGATTTGAATCCAGGCCTGGTACTCTATCCATTGAGCCACTTAGCTGGCCCTGAAAAACTTGCATTCTGAAAGGAGTGACATATAATTAAGTGTATTTAAACTGTATATATAATATTTTTGGCTTTGTTTCTTCTAGGTATTCTATAGTCAGGACATTCTTTTTCTGAGACTGCCAGGACTTGTGGTAGAGTTAACTGTTCTAGGTTTATCTCTTGGGTTTCTCTCATGCTGTAACATTTCTTAATTGGATTTGACAGGTTTTTTTTTTCTATTTACTTATTTAACTCTAGCCTCAGTTTCTAGACAGAGGCTTTGTGTTTGGGTTAGACTCTATTCCCTCCCGTATTCTTCTTAATAGATGAGAATGGCTTCCTACCTTCTGCAAGAATTCCTGGGTTTGGGCTCATTTTCTTGGTGGTACAGCTTAGGCTTTGGCCTTGGACAACTCTGTCTCCTTCTCCTTGTGCCATCCTGAATCCAGAGTTGGCTCTGTTCTTTGTAACAGGCTGCAACTGGATGATGTTTGTATTGGTAGCAACCTCCTGCAAGGCCCCCAGGTGCAGTGCTGGCCCTTTGTTCTTTTGTGACTCAAGCAATTGGCTACTTAGGTCGGTCCTTGTCTCCTGCTGAGCCTTGGGAAGGCTGCCTGGACCCTGCTCTCCTCATATCTCTTGTGGTGGCTGGGATGTAAACCAGATGGCCTGGACCTATTTCCTCCTTTGGATCCGTGGCTGCTTTTATGCCTCACCTCTTACCTACCCTTTTTTTTTCCTTCTTATAGCTTCCATAGGATTCTGACAGTATTTGTATTATGTGGAGGAACTTATAGGTATTAAGAAATTTTTTTTTTAATTTTCTTTATCATTGTTCCTTCTGGTACATTTATTTAAAAGCTTTATTGGGGTATTTGTGGGAGGTCTGGGCTTTTCTAGGTCCAAACATGCTGCCATCCCATAAATTCCCCAATACTTATAGAATAGATGGAAGTTTCTAGCAGCTGGAGGGGAGGGAGAGGAAGATCAAGAAAGGCATCCTGTAGAAGGTGACATTTGAATTGGAGGAAGTCAGAGATTCTAAGAGGCCGAAAGATCAGGAGGGAGAACCTTCTAGCCCTGGTGAAAAACAAAATGGAATGTCTTGTTCACAGAACAGCAAGGAGGCCAGTGTCTCTGAATTACAGTTTGGAGGGGAAAATAAAGTATAAGAAACCTGGAAGGGGCCAGGCAAAAAGAGCTTCATTGCCAAGTGGAGGACTTTATATCTGATCCTGGAGCTAATAGGGAGCCATCAGAATTAGGGCAAGGGGTATGGCATGGTCAGCTCTGCACTTTAGCAAAATCATTTTGGCAGCTGAGTGGAGGATAGATTGGAGTTGGGAAAGACAAAATGGTGATAACAAATAGGAGGTTATAACTGTCTTCCAGGTAAGAGGTGATGAGGGCCTGAACTAGGGTGGTGGCCATGTGAATGGAGAGGAGGTGATTGATAAATATAGGGAATATTGTGAAAGGTATAAATGACAAGATTTGGAAATGGCTTTGGATATATGGGGTAAGTGATTATGAGGAGTCGCTGAAATTATAAAACTGGATGATTGAGAGGATGGTGTGCCCTTGACAGTGATAAAAGGCTCAGAAGAGGTGAGGGTTTCAAGGAAAATATAATGGTTTTTTCCTAGATGGAATAGGAACATTCATAGATGGAGTAGGCACATATATCTAATGGGGTAAATTCCAACAACTCACCCCTTTCTCTTGTATCTAGCATGAGGCAGCCATGGTATGATGGCAAGAATGGGATTTGGAATTATAGGACTGAGTTCAAATTCGTGGCTCTGACATTTACTACTACATTTGTGACGTCAGGTCAGTCTCTGTCCCTTTCTGAGCCTTGATTTCCTCATTTTAAAACAGAGGAATGTTTTGCATGACAGCACATGTATAACTTTTATCAAGTTGCTTGCTTTCTCAATGAGGGAACTTATTAATTAAAATAAAATGTTCAAGTTAAAAAGTAAAACTGAGAGGGTTAAAACCTTTAGGGTCCTTCCTAGCTCTAAATCCTATGATTTCTGGAATTCTAGCATTAGGACTTCATTCTGTTGAAATCTTTTTCTTGTTAGACCCTCAGGTGCTGTAACTCCTCCATGAAGCCCTTTCTGATCTCCCTGCCTTCCTGAAGTAAAAGCAATTTCTTACCCATCCCTACCAAATGTTACCAAACGCTTGGCCTAGACCTCACTTTTTTACTCCTCTTTGCTTTGCTTCATGATTACTTTTGTATTTGTTCTCCACCCCATATAGGCCCCATTTGAAGTAAAATTCTAGTAAGGCCTATTATATCTGTCTTTATAACCCTATCAGTAAGCACAGTTAGGATGTTTCCTGTACATAGTAGGTGCTTATTAAATGTTGAATATGTCAAGAGTTAATTCCTGAACTTTTAAAAATATGTATTTTGAAAACTATTTCAGCATAATTTCCTTTATAATCCTGTGTATTATATTTTAGGCCTTTAATTTTTTCCTTATAAGGGATCCAGATTGCCAAAGAGTTCCTGATTCCCCCCACCCCCCAAAAGGTGGAAAAACCCTTATTAGATTGAGATCTCTAGGTCTGATCTTTGTTAAAAGACCATTTTCTGTTTCCCCTTGTTCCCCAGAGGAACAAATAGTGAGCTGTTCTGTTAATGAGTTTTGTATTCTTCTTGAGAACAGGTTTGGATTGGGGAAAACTAGCAGTTAGGTGGCACAGTGGATAGAACATGGGACTTGAAGTCAGGAAGACCCGAGACCTGAGTTTGAATCTTGCTTTAGACATTTATTAGCTGTACAATGCTAGGCAAGTCATTTAAATTCTCTGCCTCAACTTCCTCATCTGTAAAATGGAGATAATAATAACACCTACCATCCAGAGTTGTTGTGAGGTCTAAATAAGGTAAATTATGTAGAGTGCTGTGTAAATCTTAAAGCATTATATAAATTATTATTAGGTATCAATAAGACTGATATTTGAGGGGGCAGAAAGGAAATTGGTAACCCAGGGACTGAATTCAAACTGTGCTGATGGCCATCTTTAGCATTTTGACTCTGGACTGATAGACATGGAGTCTGTCTGACCCAGCCCACCTAGGACCACATTGTCTCCCCTCCTTTGACAGGCAGAGCACATTGATCTTAGTACTTTGGAAAAGCTAGGAAAGTTTTGGGCTGGCTTAAAGGACTTGAGAATGCTGAGCTGGGTCAGGGCACTTGATCTTCATAATTTCTGAGTTCCCTTATGGCTATGGGGTTTCTGCTCCCTTTCTTAAGGCATGGTTGCACTATCCACTCATCTTTTGACCAGTCTTCCTTAGAACCAAGGACTCATTTTCTCTGGATAATGAACTGACTTCTTCAGCGTTGCCTTCAGGCTCCCATAGGTGCTGAGAGCAAGTAGATTTAGGGTGCAGCCTTTAGGCTTTCTCAGTGTCCAACTTGATGTGTTCATGATATAAGATCCTTTTGCTTATCCCTTCTGCCTCACCTTGTATGTTTTTTTTTCCTCCCAGTTACTTTAAGCTTATTCCTTTGATCTCTTTGTAGCATAAATTTGGTGAAAAACTTTCCTCTTTCTAATTTTTCTTTCAACTTTTTATAGTCCCAGACACCTGACTTCCATTAGCCTTTCTTGTACCTCAGTTTCCCCATCTGTAAAGTGGACATTAAAACCTGGATAATAATTCCTTTTCTGTCTCCATTATGAGGAATGCTATTAGATGAAATGAGATCATTCATGGATGTGTTTGTCCAGCGTATGAAGCTAATACAGATGTGGGAGATAATTATTCCAGAAAACCAGAAGGAATCCTTCCTCTGCTTTGCCAGTTAGAAGTGTTATGACCATGGGAAAGTTGCTTTACTTTTTCTTCTTTGGATATTAGTCTCCCTCTATGTAAAATGAGAGGATATGATGTCCTTCAAGGCCTTCTCCAACTGAATTCTAATAGTCCTCTAATGATGGTCTCTGCATTATAGCTGCAGAAGCTGGGGCACAAAGAGTCATCTAAGTGATTCTCTGGAGTCTCCCACCCCCTATTATTGGCCTTCCTCAGGACCAAAGGTATGTTTGTGTTTGTAGGTTTGGGGCCTGTTTTACCAGGCTAGTTCTTGAGATACCTTGAGAATACTGCCTCCTGCAAACCTTTCTCAGGTCCTACTTATCATTCACTCCTCGAAAATGTGTCATTCACAGTGGCCTCTAGGCACGAAGAGATTATTTTCAAACAGTATATACCTTCCTGTGTGGATGTTCTGTAACCAAACAAAGGTTATTTTCTTCTGTTGCAGTAGAAAGCAGAGCTACCCTGTCATAGGTAAGGGCAAGGAAGGCTCAAGCCTAGTAAAACCTACCTCCACAATGTCTTTTCTAAGGGTTTCTTCTCTATACTTACAAGACTGCCAGTTTGATTTTGTCCTGTCTCTTATCACCTCTCCTGCCATTCTGTATTCACAGTGCCTCCTAGTTCCTTGTACTTGGCATACATTCTTTCTTCATCTCCACCTGTTATCTTTCCTTCTCTTTTTCCTTTAAAGAAGGTCTAGCTCAAGTGCTGTTCCCTTTTTGTTCACCTTCCTAGCTAAAAGTGCCCTTTCCTGCCTTGCTTTCCTGGAGTACTTTGAATTTTTCCAGGTATATCTCCCTTGTATTATAAGGATTTGTGTACATGCATACAGTGTTCTTGGCACCCCATTCCCCAGTAGATTAGTTAGTGCCTTGAAGGCATCTTTTGAGTCCTGAGAGATGTTTATTGACTTGACTGACTTGATGGGAGGAGAGGGTGGATTGGCCAGAACTAATGCTTATAACCCAGCTGTACCTTCACTTAGTGGATTCTGTCTGTGTTTTGTGTGTCTGCCTGACTGATTTCATAACTCATCCATGAATCTTTTCCTTCTAGAGCCTATCCATATGTCCCCTCCTGAGCCCACATCTTTGTCTCTGTGTCCTTGCCAGTCTTAACAATATTTATGAGTTCCTACCTAAACAGCTGTGATCCCTTATTTCTGAGTCAGTTCAAAGAATCATAGATTTGGATCCAGGAGGGATCTTAGATGTCATCAAGCCCAAACCTCTCATTTTACACATTTCAGAAACTCAGGTGTACTGAGAATTCTCTGGGATGATAGTCAAGGGGAAAAACAAAACAAAACCAGATGCTTTGTCTCTGGGGGATAGAACTACAGAATATCTGAAGGGGAGGGGCTCTGGGGCCCCCTAAATGACCTGAGATGGTTACTAAGGTTTCTCCCTATCCCCCCCTAATTTTTATTTTTATTTTTTCAAATTCCTTTGGTTTTAATTCCTTTTATTTTCCCCCTTTTAAACCTCTCCTTACTAGTGGCCCTACTTAGATTTTAATGGCTTATTGGAACCCACCATTTGGTGTCTCCAAATCTCCTGTAATCAAGAACCAAGGCAAGCCAGCCATAGTTCTGTTCCTCCTTTGCTTCCATTCTTTAAATTCTCAAACCAAATAGGCTTAACAACATTAATATCCAGTCTACTTTTATGATTACATATAAAATGTTAGCATCAGTCCTCAAGTTCTAAATATTAGACATTGGTAGGATACAGCAGAATAATCACTCAACATTTGTTAATCTCAAACTATTTGATTGGAAAGTTCATGCTTATACTAGCAATATTTCCAGTGTTACAGTGTCATACTGATGGATTTTAAACTATTCTGCTGCAGCCCCTGTAGGATCATCACCAAGGATTGAATTTGACCCTTTGTTCCAGAGTCACCCTTTACCTAGATGTCTTACCGTCCGCTTGTATATCCAAGTAAAATATTTGTATTTATGACTACCCTGGTCTCAGAGTTCTGTGTTTCATTCCAGTTTTCCAGTTATATCACTCTTTTCTTTTTCCAGTAGGCCAGAGACCTTAAAAAGACCTTGGACTTGGAATCCTGAAACTTCCATTTGAGCCTTTGCTCAGGCACTTATAATATTAATATCCCTCCCCCCCTTTCATTCCTTCATCTGAAAAATACAATACCTGCCTTCCAAGGTTGCTATGAGGATGAAATGAGAAGGATGAAAAAGACCTGCCTCATTAGAACCTACTACATAAATGAGTTGTCTTTATTTAACCTGTTTCCCACTCATGCCCATGGAGGAGAGGATAAGCATTTCTCATACATCTGCTAAGTGCTAGGCACTATGCTAAGGTCTTTACAAATATATCATTTGATACATCACCTCTGGGAGGTAGGTGCAGTTATTATACCTATTTTACAGGTGAGGAAACTGAAGTAAACAGAGGTTAAGTGACATATGAAGGGGCACACAGCTAGTATCTGGGGCTGGATGTGAACTTGGATCTTTCTCGTTCCAGGCCTAGCTGCCTAATTGGCATCATAAGTTAGTGGAGAAAGAACTAGATTTGGAATGAAGAACTGGATTCTTATCCTTCCACAGTCATACCTTTGTAACCTGAGGCAACTTACTTGATTTTTTTTTCTTTTTTAACCCTTACTTTCCACCTTAGACTCAATTCTGTGTATTGGTTCCAAGGCAGAAGAATGGCAAGGGCTAGATAATGGAGGTTAAGTGACTTGCCCAGGGTCACATGACTGGGAAGTGGCTGAGGCCAGATTTGAACCCAAGACAACTCTTTTCTCTAGACCTGGTTCTCAATCTTATGAACCATCTAGCTGCACCCTACCCCTTGATTTCTTGGAGTCTCTGTTTCTTCATCTGTAAAATAAGGGCATTGGACTGGATGCTTTTTTAAAATTAAATTAAAATTTTTATTGTCATGCAAAACACTTATATTGGCCATTGTTGGAAGAGCAAGCTCATACACAACCCAAACCCCAAAATAAAAACATAAATACACTGATGTGAAAGATGGTGGATAGCTTTTCTTGTCATAAGTCTTCAGAATTGTCAACTGGATGCTTTCTAAAGTCCTTTGTAGATCTTAAATCTATGATCCTATGATCTTTCCACATGCAAAACCTATTAATTTAAGCTCTTTCTAGCATGTTTTTCTCTATCTGCCTGAGGCTGCTGTCAGATTAACCTCTAAACAGAAATTCTTTGTTGTGCTTATCAGGAGTTAACCCCACTTAGGCAGGTAACAGCAAAGTTTGGATTCAAACTCAAGTCCTGGAATCCTAAATCCAGGGATCTTTCTACTATATTACTCTTTCATTGATACTTAAATGAGGGCAGTGCTCTAGGTAGGTGGTAGACAATGTGAAGAAGGGTAAGGCCTCTGGCATACATAGGTCATTATGTGTGTGTGGTTTAAAAAGGATAGAGCAGAGAATCAAAAACTAACATTTTCTGACTTTATAATTGGAATAAATAACTCTCCCCAAACCCCAACCATATTTCAGTGATATTATTTTCTTTTTTTCCTTCAGCACTATCAATAGTTCCCCTCTCTCTTTATTCACTAGCAGCAGAGACTCCTTAGAAAAGGAGATAAAAACTGGTGTTCATCCTAAACTCTTTGAAAAAAAGATTTCAACTGGATCAGGGAAAGAATTGGTAAGATCTCATGGTCAAAAATTTTGTAAAGGAAGTCTGTAAAGGAGGGGTTGGGAGCTCTTAAGAATGCAATTCTGTAGACTCAAAGAGAAACAATTCTGATGAAGGAAGGGGAAGAGTAGTTGTTTAAAGAGACTGATGTGGGTGTTTACTAACTAGTCAGCCAACTTAGATTTTATTTATTTTTTTTCCTTTATTTTTTTCTTTTAAATTTATTTATTTAGAATATTTTTCTATGGTTCCATGATTCATGATTTATAATTCTTCCCATCCCTCTTTCCTCCCCCCCCCCCCTTCCTGAGCTAACAAGCAATTCCATTGGGTTATACATATATAATTCCAACTTAGATTTTAAAAAGACTAGACTGAAGGTATAGTCCTTTAAAAATAGTGTCAAGAGTGCTAAAGCTTAGAATGAACTAAGGCTGGTGAGAAAGATTTGAGAACAACAGAGTTGGCTCTTCAAGCTATTCGAGGAAAAGAGAATAAAGAAAGGATGTTTGGTCTACTGGTTATTTTTTTTTATCCTGAACCTGAATATTTTCCCCAAATCCTGATCATATCTCAGTGACCCTATTTTCTTTATTTTTTCTATATACTAGCTATAGTTCCTTTTCCCTCACCCCCTCCTTCAATTAAAAAACAAAGAAAAAGAAAAGAAAAACACCACATTGTATTACATATGCATAATCAAGCAAAACAAATCCACACATTGGCCATGTCCAAAAATTTATATCTCATTCTATACATTGAGTTTATCATATGTGTCACTTTTTTTTTTTAAACCCTTACCTTCCATCTTAGAATCAATACCGTGTTTTGGTTCCAAGGCAGAAGAGTAAGGGCTAGGTAATGGGGATTAAGTGACTTGACCAGAGTCACACAGCTGGGAAATGTCTGAGATTAGATTTGAACCTAGGACCTCCTGTCTCTAGGCCTGGTTCTCAATCCACTGAGCTAACCAGCTGCCCCCTCACTTGCTTCATCTTGAATCCTCTAGTATCCTAGTTGGTCATTGCATTGATTAGAGTTTTTGTGTTTTTCAAAGTTGTATGTCTTTACAGTATTGTAGTTAATATATAAATTGTGCTTCTGGCTCTTCTCACTTCATTCTGCTGTTCATAAAAGGCTTCCTAGGTTTCTCAAAAATCATCCCTATCATTTCTCACTATACATTAATACCATATTCTTATACCATAATTTGTTCTGCCATTTTCCAATTGATGGGAACCTCCTTTGTTTCCAGTTTTTTCTTTAATAAAAATTGCTATTGTATGTGTTTTTAAAAACATTTATTAATATTCATTTTTAACATGTTTACATGCTTCATGCCCCTACTTTCCCCTTCTCCCCCCGCTCTCCCCCCACCCATGGCCGATGCACATTTCCACTGGTTTTAACTATTGTATGTATTTTTGTGCATATAGGTCCTTTTTCTTTTTCTTATATCTCTTTGGGGAGTAACAGTACTGCTGGGTCAGATAGAATGCACAGTTTAGTAATCTTGGGTATCATTCCAAATTCCTTTCCAGTATAACTGAACTAATATATAACTTTACTGCAGTGTTTCAATGTGCTGGTTTTTCTACAGCCTCTATGTTTGTCATTTTACGTTTTTGTCTTCTTTGTCAATGCAATTAGTGTAAATCATAATTTAAGAGTATTTGCATTTCTCCAATTAGTGATTTGGAGCATTTTAAAAATGGAATTGTTGATAACATGGGTTTCTTTGAAAACTTCCTATTCATATCTTTTGCTATATTGGGAATAACTCTTCATCATCACCTTCTCTACACCTATAGAATCATTTCTTGGAACAAAAAGAAAAAGTGTTTCCATGCTATTTTGATGGCTAGGGGACCTTTCTTTGTGTCAGATTTCCCTTGAGTATGTCCCTAGGTGTGAGGCCTCTGGGTCAAAGAGTATGGGCAGTATCTATGGCATTATCACTTTTTTTAAATGTCCTAATTGTTTTCTAGAATGTTTAGACCAGCTTACATAGCCACCAACTCCTTATTAGGTAATTTTCCTCAACATCTAATGCCCTCTCCTTTAAGATTCCCTTTTATCTTGTTATGTTTTGATTTACGTGTGGAGTCTTTTCATTATAATGTAAACTCCTTGTGGGCAGGGGCTATTTATTTTTGCTAGTTTCTTTGTATCCTTAGTGCTTAGCACACTGGAAGCCCTTAATAAATATTTATTGCTTGGCTGTCTTTCTTCAGCCCTTCTTCTATCACTATTTTCATATTTTGTCATCTTTGTTCATTTGTTGGTTTGGGTTATAGCTTCTGACCTGACTTGGGACTGCTTAGGGCATGCACCTGTCAATATCCCCTCTGCAATATATCCACAGGAAGATGCTAAAATTTGGTTCAGTGGGTCTCTGTGACTTTGTGCTTATAAAATTCACCTCTTGGACTCTGTCTCTCACTTAGGATAGCATCAGGGCCTGAGGAAAGAAACTATTAAAAACAAGAATTCAAAATCAAGCTGATTTTAATTTCAAGTCAGTTCCTGGCCTATTGGGCTGCCTTAAACAACAGCTTACTTTTTGAAAGGACTTGCTAGATAAGTGGCTCTTCTTGATTTAAAGTGTACTATAGGGGGCAGCTGGGTAGTTCAGTGGATTGAGAGCCAGGCCTAGAGACGGGAGGTCCTAAGTACAAATCTGGCCTCAGACACTTCCTAGCTGCGTGACCCCCATTTCCTAGCCCTTACTGCGCTTCTGCCTTGGAACTAATACACAGTATTGATTCTAAGGCGGAAGGTAAGGGGTTTAAAAAAAAAAAAAGTATACCATAGTTTCTTATGTTCCCCATAGCCTTAATTCTGTTCCATATGTGAAGCACCATAGTAATCTTCATAACAACTGGTTCTGTTCTCCTAGATAAAAATATAAAAATGGGAAGTGAACAATCATGAAAAAGACATGACTGAACGTATCTTCTCTCTGGTGATATCAATAGAATCACAGAATGTGAGTTAGAAGAGACCTTAGAACATAGAACATCCTCCCTCCTCACCTCAGTCCTTAGAATAGCTCCCTAGTTCCTTCAAAGCTCAGCTCCTCAGATTCCACCGGAATGAAGCTTTTCCAGATCTCTCAGCCTCTTTGGTTTCCTCTACAAAATACCTTGTAATGTAAGCTCCTTGAGGTTGGGGACTTTCTCCTTTTTTCTTTGTATCCCTGGCCCCTGACCTGGCACACACTCAGTACTTAATAGATGCTCATTGGTTGATTGATAGAATTTCATAGCCAAGAGGAACTTTAGATTGCCAAAGTCCTTTATATGGATTATTTATTTTATAGATAAGAAAACTGAGGCAAAGAAAATTACTTACCCACAGACACATGGATAAGTTATCAGTTAGCATTTGAACTCTGATATTCATTAGGCCACTTTTTTCTTTATACCTCATTGCCTCCAGATTGTCTCTTGGCTTATAGGTTCAAAAAGGAGCTTAATTGCAGAAGGAACCAAGTCCTCTGCTTCTTGTGCCTAAAGGTGATGGTGTAGAGCCTAAACTTGATCACCGAGTTCACTACTGTTTGAACACACAAGCCTTTCCAAGCCACTCAGTTTTCTACTAACCCCATGCAAAACATCATAAACTTCTATATTGAGCCTAGTATTTCCTCCTACCTCCCTGTTTTTGTATAGCTGCATATTATCTTTAAATTTTTTTTTATTGATGCTTTTTTAAAAAAATCATTTTCTTCTCATTGACTCCCTCCTTCCCAGAGTACTCTCATAACAAAGAAGTGTAGTTAGGGGGTGAGGAGAGACAAAAACAAATAAATTGGTTATTCTGGAAAATACATGCTTCCTTCTATACCTATAGTTCACTCTCTCGGCTGAGAAGAGGGAGGCTTGCTTCACTGCCAGACCTCTGAAGTAAGTCTCAATTGGTGTCCAAGATCCATTGTCCCAGCTGATTCAAATAGTCCTAAGAGAAAGACAGGGACAACGATCATTTATAAATCCCCATCTTATTAAAAAAACCAAGACTTGGAGATGAGGGGACAAATAGCTGATGGAGGCACAGTACTGAGGCATTGCAATTAGGGATGCTTTTTAAGAATTTTTTTTTATAAATAAACATTTTTAACACTGGAAAATCCTACTCTTCCGTTCCTGGAGGGATTTATTTTGTGATAGTCAAGTTGTATATGTTACTGTGAAGGCTGTTCCCTGGTGAGCAGTAACACACTTTTGCTTGTACACTCTGGTGAAAGAGAACATGCTTTATCAACACCATTGTCTTTTGTCTTTCATTGTTCGGTGGGTGAGTGGGGTAACCATTCACCTGGTTTAAAACCTGGCCTGGAGTAGAACAGTGCCTTGGCTCTGGGAAATAGGTGATGGGCTCCCACACACCTAGCACTAAGTGGACTGAGGGAAAGAGACTGCAGTTAGCCAAAGACCCATATTGAGAAAAGGGGCTGGGTTTATGGAAACAGAGGCCCAGCCCAAGTCCCAGCACAACAAATCATCTTTAAAGCTGAGCTCATGCTTACTCTTCAGCTGCCTGATTTGTAAATAGCCTGCCCATGTGGAATTTGAATTGTCTACAGTTTATGTAGACATCTCATGGCCCCTTAGAAAACAGGCTAGAGAGTATCTCAGAGAGGAGAGCACCGTTGAGGATGGGTGGGAGAGGGCAGAAGAGAGATTCATTCCCAAGGCCAGAGCTCAAATCTCCCTGGACAGGTAGTAACCAGTGTATTTCTTCAGGCTGTAATTAATCTGCTTTCCTGACAAATGGGAAGTTCATTGTGATATTTGCCTACAAGTAATGGCAGGCCCATCATACGACCCATACTAGAGTTCTGGCAACTCCCTTGGCTTCTAGGGGTAGAGTTCAGCTCTTACTTGGATGGCCAGGGTGACAGGAGGCCCCAGATCTCAAACTTTCTGGCTTAGAGAAGCCAAGTCATCCTTTGAAGGAGTTCCTAATACATAGGAGAGGTTGGGAAGTCTTCCACATATACACAGGGTAAGACAGGCCTTGTTGGTCCTGAGGGGCGGGGGTGGGATGAGAATGGTTTTTAGTTTCAGGCAGCACAACTGGCTAAACTAGGACCAAGTCTTAGTACTAAGAGCTATTTCTGTAACATGCATGAAGGTGACCTTATTTCTTAGCCTAGAGAGACACTGAAGACTGGTCCAGTCTCCGAATCTCCTTCCCTCTGCCTTTGCTTCTTCTCACAGAATCCAGAATTTAGGGATCAGAAGGGACCTTTGGCTTCTAGTTCAACCCCTACCTGAAAAAGAATCCTTTCTGCAGCACTACTAACAAATGATCATTCAGCTTTTGCTTGAAGACCTCCAGGGAGGGGGAACCCACTACCTCTTTAGGAACTCTTCCTATCATTCCTTTCTATCTCTTTTCCCCTCTCCTATCTCATTTCTTTTCTTCCTTTCTCTTCTTTTTCCATTTGTTTCATTATACCCTTCCCATCCCTTTTTCTTCCTTCCTCTCTCCATCTCATTCCTTCTCCCTTTTCATTTGTCTTTCTACTCTTCCTTGCTTTTCTTAACTTTTCTCGCTCTTTTCTCATCCTTCTTTCACTCTTAATCTGCCTGTTCATAGAACCACACTTCTTTAGTGTTAAGAGTCAGAAGAACCTTAAATATTATGTTCAAACTCTTCATTTTATAGAGGAATTATTTGAGGACAACCAAAGGAACATGGCTTATTTAATGTCAAGAGTTGGTGGCCCTAGAGTTGACTGAAAAAATCAGTTGAAATAATTAACAACTTTAGCAAAGTTGCAGCTTATAAAATAAGCCCACACAAATCATCAGCATTTCTATATATTGCCAGCAAAACCCAGCAGGAGGAGAAAGAAAGAAAAATTCCATATAAAATAACTGTAGACAGTATAAAACTCTTGGGAGCCCAGATGGTTTACCAAGACATATACAGGAATTACATGAGCACAATTACAAAACACATTTCACATAAATATACCTAAACAATTGGAGAAATATTAATTGCTCATGGGTAGACTGAACCACTATCATAAAATGGCAATACTTTCTAAATTAATTTACTCAGTGCCATACCAAACTACCAAAGAATTAATTGTGATAGGGCTATAAAAAATAACATTCATCTATAGGAATAAGAGGTCAAGAATATCAAGAGAATCAGTGAAAAAATAGAGTTCTAGTAGTATTAGATATCATTTCTTCTATGTTACAAAACAGTTGGATACTGGTTAATAAAGAGTAGTTGACCAGTGGAACAGATTAGGCATACAATATATAGAAGCAAATGAACACACTAGCCTAAATTTTGATAAATCCAAAGCTACTGGGGCAAGAACTCACTATTTGACAAAAAATGCTGGGAAGATTGGAAAGTAGTCTGGCAAAAAATAAACATGGATCAACATCTCACACAGTATACCAAGATAAATTCAAAATGACTATATGTTTAGACCTAAAAGGATAATATAAGCAAATTAGAAAAGCATGGAAAAAATATCTGTCACATCTAATAAGAAGAGAAGATTTCAAGACCAAACAAAAGATAGGCTCAGAGGAAGTAAAATAGATAATTTTGATAACATAAAATTAAGAAGTTTTTGCACAAACAAAATCAGTGCAGCCAAAATTAGAAGAAAAGTAGAAAACTAGAGGAGGAGGGGGAATTTTGTTCCAAGTTTCTCCAATTAAGTTCTCATTTCTCAAATAGACAATCAAGACAAAATTTTTATTTTTTTTTATTGATTAATTAAGAAAAATTTTCCATGGTTACATGATTCATGTTCTTTCCCTCTCCTCCTCCTGCACCCCTCCCACAGTCAATATGCAGTTCCACTGGGTTTTATATGTATCATTGATCAAGACCTAAAGACAAAATTTTAAAAATAGGAGCCTTCCACCAAATGATAAATAAATGGTCAAAGGATATGAGCAGGCAGCTTTCAGAGGAAGAAATCAAAGCTCTCAACATATGTGAAAAAAATGCTCTAAATCACTGGCAATTAGAAAAATGCAAATTAAAACAACTGATGTTTAACTCAAACCTGTTAGATTGGCTAAGATGACAGAAAAGGAAAATGACAGATGCTGACAGGGAATGTGGGGACATGAAAATCGGTACACTAATGTGCTGTTGGTGGAGTTGTGAACCATTCCATCCATTATGGAGAACATTTTGTAACTATTTACAGAGGACTAAAAAGCCATGCATACCCTTTGACTGAACAGTATCACTTCTAGGTCTGTACTTTGAAGAGATTAAAGAAAAAAGAAAAGGACTCATATGTACAAAAGTATAGCACCTCTTTTTGTGATAGTAAAAGACTGGAAACTCAGAGGATGGACATAAATTGGGGAATGTCTGAACAAGTTATGGAATATGAATATTATAGAATACTATTGTGCTATAAAAAATGGTGAAGGGAATGGTTTCAGAAAATCTAGGTAAACCTATGTGAACTGATGCAACAGTAATATTGTAAGGAAAATCAGCTATAAAAAGCCTAGTAACTGATCTATACAATGATCCACCACAACTCCAAAGGACTCATAATATAAAATGCTTTATATTTCCAGGAAGAGAACTGATTAATTCAGAGAGCATATTGAGGCATCTCCCACATACACACACACACCTTTCTTTTTCTTGCTTTTTTTCTCCCAGAAGATGACTAATGTGGAAATATGCTTTGTATGATTGTATATGTATAATAGGTCTCATATTCATTGGATGGGGATGGAGTTGGGGTAAGAAGAAAATGTAGAAAATAAAAATAAAATTTAAATTAAAAAAAGTTAAGGCAGAATTGAAACTAAAGCACAAATCTCTTGTTCAAGGTTTTCTGCTATACAGCATTTCTTGTCAATATGATATCACAGTAGAGTTTGAGATCAGGAGATGGAGAATGGGCTTGGAATTGCTGGTGATCTCTATAATGTCACACTAATAGACAAGAGAGAGAGGACTACAAAGGATAGGATCCTCTGATGGAAGGGGAGTGGAAAAATTCTTGTCCTGGGGCTCATACCAGGTCCTCAGCTTTATTTTATTCTGTCTCGGGTAACATTGTTCTGGTTTCTGTAGTCAAAAGGGATCAGACAATCCTTTCACCTTGGCAGGCTCCTGTGAGACTGCTCAATGCAGAGTAGCCTGTCGAGACTCAGGGATATAGAGCAATTGTCAGCTTTGAATCCTGGTTAATCAGCCAATTAAACTTTCCCAGCCTGAGAGCTGAGCTCCTGAAGCCCAAAGCTCAAATGATCAACAGGGCCCAATCAACTGTATAGTTTAGAGTTCGTACAGTAAGAGAAGAACATTGAATTTGGAGTTATCAGACAAATCAGTTATCATTTCAAAACTTTGGGCGAAACTTATTAGCTGTGTGATCTTGGGCAAATTGCTTAACCTCCCTGAGGCTCCATAGGGATCATCAGACTTGCAGTGCTTTCCTTCTGGGGCTCTAGAGGGAAAAGCAGGCCATGAACCTTATAGGAATATATACCTGGAAGTGACTTGGCTGCCCTCCCCCACTCCTCCCATATGATTTCTCCCTCTCTTTGTTTGACTCCCTTCTGTCCTTTCTTTTCCTCATTCTACTTCAATGGACAAATTTTGCATTGACTATGTGCAATGCAAAGTTTTTCTTGACTCTTTATGAATTAATAGAATTCAGTAATTCCCCAGACCTCCCAGTTACCTGATGTTCTTGGTGAAGAGGGACCTCTAACTAGCTTAGCCATGTTTCTGGACCTACCTATTAACCATCTGAGGACAGAACTGTTCTTTTCTACCTCAGGCCACACAATAAACCAAACTTGAAGAGACTGCCCCTAGGCCTTCACTTACCTGCATCATGCCTTACTGTTTTGCCTATTCAGGAGTCCTTGGTTCTGAGCTAGCTAGAGTCCTTCAGGGCCAAGAAGCCTGGCCCAACCCTTGGAACACTTCACTTTTGTATCCTGGCCTCTTTGGAAAAAAGAGAGACAAAGAATATGTTTCAACAAACGTTTATTAAGCCCCTCCCATGTACTAGACAATATACTGGGAGTTGGGAATACATAGACAAAAACTGTCCCTGTCCTCAAAGCACTTACATTCTACTATGGAGAAGGGAGTGTTTGGAGGAGACTTAAATAAAAGTTGAAAAAAAAATTTTTTTCCCCATCATCCATTTTTTAAATTTGATCCTTAACAAACACCATGAAAAATGGAAGATGAAAATTATGCTCATTTTTTGGAGAAGAAAATAGGCTCCAAGAAAATATCCTACAGCTAGTAAGAGGCAGCATTTAAAACTCAATGTCTGAAGGTTGGAAGATACTTCAGAGGTCATCAAGTCCAACTCTCTATGAAGACTTCAGGTGGTGGGAGACAGTATAAAAAGACTGAATTTGGAGTCAGATGGGAAACCTGGTTCAAATCCTGTCTTTGCTGTTTACTCCCTATGTGACCGTGGTCAAGTCATAATTTTCCAAGTTCTCAATTTCCTCCTTTGTAAAATGAGGCATTTAAAGTTCCTTCCAGTACTAAATATATTATCTTGTAAATACACTACTTTTGGGGAGACAGCCTCATCCTCCTTTGGCCAGCTCTAATTGTTAGGAAGTTTTTCCTTAAATCAAATCTTAATCCACATCATTGTGACTTCCACCTTTTGGCATAGGTATGCCCTTTAGGACCAAACATAGGATTATAAACTTGGAATCAAAGAAACTTTAGAAATCATCAAAGTTCAACCCTTTGACTTTGTAGATGAGATAATCGAGGTCCATAGAGACTAAGTTGCCTGGGGTTACACAGCTAATAAATATTTGAGTAGCATTAGAAGCTGGGTCTTCCTGACTCCAAGTCCAGCCAACCCTCTGCTACAACTTAAACATAGCAATCATGTCTCTTCCCTCCCCACCTCATCTTCTCTTCTCTAGGCTTCAGTGTCCTCAGTTCTTTCTGTCTCTGGACCTCACCAAAAGCAGTGGGTAAGAATGGGCCTTTTTATAAGCATAAGATCATTCATTGAACAAACATTAAGCACCTACTGTGTTCAAGTAGGGCTAGTGAAGATTTAGAAGTGAATTAGATGTGGTCCCTCACAGTGTAGTTGATGAGAAGTTTGGGCTGGAACACTGGCAAATAATTGTAATACAAGGGAGAGTCTAATGAGTGAATAAGGAATATTAAATGCCAGAAGATTAGATGGGTCAGTAGTTATTTTTATTGGGGGGACTGGGTTGGGTATGGGCTTTAGGGAAAGCTTCTTGGAGGAGGTGATATTTGAGGTAGGCCTTGAAGGATGGGTAGGACTTGAGCATTTGGAGATGTGTGCATCTATGGGATTAAGCTCAAGACAATTTTGAACTTCATCCCGTCTTTTTCTCTGCCCTGCCCACATTTGAGACCCTTGGTGTTCATACCCATTGGGTCTAGATTGTAACCCAAGAACTGGCCTCTTCAGCGCCTTCATGTGTCCCAGGTGATTTCACAGACATTTCTAGCACATGCTCCTTTTAGCAGTGTTCCCATAGCTTTTACATCAAGATATCCCTTTTCTATACATGTAACCACATGAGTGCAGCTAGACACACACCATCCTCTCATATAGGTACCCTTCCCTCTCTCTCCAGTGTCAACTTCCTCTTTTTTCCTCTTACCTCCCTATCTCCCTTCCAATAATTCAACATTTTTGAAAACTGACAGTAACAACATTTTATTCCAAGCAACACCTTTTGTGAAACTGGAGGTGGCTGGTGGATAGATATGAGCATCTGCCATACAGATGGATAGCAATATTTTCTTTGACTTTCCACCATGTTGGGGATGACTCTTTGTCTCTATGAGCATTCATAGGATCATAATGTAGAACTTCTAGTCCATCTCTCATGTGAGGAAATTGAGTCTCAGAGACTCTTAAGTGACTAGGTCCAACCCAGGCCCTCAGAGTCCAAATCCAGTATCCTTTTGCCTCATAAACCATGCTTTTCTCTTTTTCTGACTTATTTCTTCTCTGTGTTTCTTGTCTATATGTATTTTCTCAGTGTGTCTCTTTGCCTCTGTTCCTATCTCTTTAGAAGTGCTTTTTCCTTTTTTCTCCTCATTTTTAAATAATTGTCAGTGTCTGTTCTAATGAGAAATCTCTCCAGACAGATCTGTCCCTTTGTGATATGAGCCTCCAGGCAAAACTGGGGACAGATGAGTTAGAATTATGCCCAGCACCTTCTGCTTTCTGTACATCTATACATATCACCCCCTGACACACACAACCCATTTCTCCATACATGCTTACACATGGATGCATGTTTCTGCTACGTGCGTGCGCACACACACACACACACACACACCCCAGTGCTGTATCTACAAAGCTTGAGAGAATAGGGCCCCTTCCTCAATAGGAAGTGGGCTAGGAGTCAGGAGGCCCGATTTCTAGGCCCCTTTCCATCACTTAGCTACAAGACAGCTAGGTGGTTCAGTGGATAGATCTCTGGGCCTGAAATCCAGAAGACTTATGTTTAAGTCTGGCCTCAGACACTGATAAGTTGTATGAACTTAGGTAAGTCACTTTAAATCCATGCCTCAGTTTACTCATCTGTAAAATAGGGACAGTAATAGTACCTACTTCCCAAGTCCAAATGACATAATATTTGTAAAAACTCCTAAGCCTGGCCCATAGTAGATGCTCATTCTTTTCCTGTGTGATCGCCAGCCAAGCCCCACCCTCTCTCTGAGCCTCAGTTTTCCTCAGCTATAAAAATCAAGGGGTTTGGATTTGATGATCTGAAAGATCTAGAAATCTAAGCCATCAGAATCCCAGTTTTCTATCTGGGGACTCCTTCTTTCTCTCTCTATTAGATTTGGGGATCCACCCTTCTTTCCCTGGCAGTTTAAAGGGCTCTCAGCTCTGCCTTACTGTTCTCTCTGATCCC
Source organism: Gracilinanus agilis (assembly GCF_016433145.1). NCBI lineage: Eukaryota > Metazoa > Chordata > Mammalia > Didelphimorphia > Didelphidae > Gracilinanus > Gracilinanus agilis. Next base: position 348,828,590 of record NC_058131.1, on the reverse strand, counting down.
ATCCCCCTCCCCTGACCTTGCTCACAAAAGCCAGCAATCCTTTTTTGCTAACCAGTGGGAAGGCTCTCCTTCAGCTAAGGGAGAAGCATAAGGGTTCTAGGGACAGGCCTTTTTCTGGGAGGGGTTCTGGCAGCAACTTTCACTCTCAAGATAATGGAGAGAATAAGTATTAGGAGACCTATTGCAGCCTGGGCAAGCTGTTTGAATCCCCTTCTTGCCTGGGACAAGGGGTGGGGCCTTCTCTGTAGGAGGTTGTAAGGGAATGGATTTCAAAGCCTTTGTCTGTGGACCCTTAGGGTTAAGGTTCCTGGATAAGAGAAAGGGGATCTTGAAACTGTTGCCTGGGATAAGAAGAGGTAAGGGGATTAAAATGGAAAAGAAATGGAAATGGAGAAAATAACAACAAAAAATTCTAAAACACAATTTATAATGACCAAACTTGATCTTAAAAAGGTAAGAGAATGCATGTCCCTCCCTTTAAAAAAAGGGAAAAAAAATTATCTATGGAGGATATTGATAATTGTACATACTGTCAGATTCAGTTGATATAATGATAAGTTTTGCTGAATTGCCCCCCTTTTCTTTCTTTGTTACAAGGGATAACTCTCGGTAGAGTATTGGGGAAGGGTTACAAATGGGAAAAGGCTAGATATAAAAGCAAAAGATTTCAAATAAAACAAAACCATAAGAATCGTTAATGGTGCATTGGAAAGAACACTATTGTGTAGTTAAAGCCAACAGACTCCATCTAGTGGAGGGGAGAAGGGAAGAATGTCTAGTCCCAGGGAGGAGGCAATAGAAGGTCTGGATATAATTGACTGCATCTGCCAACTTCTAATCTAAGCCTCAAATATCTTGTTTGACAGAATTCTATAGTTTTGCTTTGTGGCTATTTGAACACTGACCCCCATGGAGGTGAATGGCTGCCTGATGTAGTAAGCAGGTTTGGGAGCCTAGAGTCAGGGGAAGATTCCTTGTTGCAGTGTGGGTTGAAGTACATTAACTTCAGGACCAAAACTCTTAACACTGGTTTTGGTTCTCATCAAATACCAAGGAAAATGGAATCTGAATCAACCCCAACCTAGAACCATGGAACTAGGGACAGTTTCAGATTGGGTGAAATGGAAAACTTTGTAATAGTTACAGTTATCTGTAAATGTGATTGGCTGTCTAGGAAGTGAATTCCCTTTTCACTTTAGGGTCTGAAGCTGGATGACTACTTGTTAGAAATGTTGTAGAGGAGATTTCTTTTCAGGTCCAAGTTGAACTAGAGACCACTGAGGTTCTTTCTAATTCTTGAGATTCTCTAATCCTATGAATTTCTGAGCTGGAAGAAATCCCAGAGATTCAGCCAGAGCCATTACAGGTTGCCAGGGAATCCTCCATTCCTGGTTGTTGGGAATAGAGAACCTAGGTATATAGAAAGTACTTAATAAATATTAATTGATTGATTGGATTTAAAGTCAGAGAACTTGGGTTCAAGTTTCCTCACTGCATACATGCTTTCTATTAGAATGTAAGCTTCTTGAGAATAGTGCTTATTTCATTCTATCTGTATTCTAGCTTGGTGCCTGGCATGAATTAAATACATTAGAAATTCTGGTTGGTTGATATCTATGTAACAAGTCGTCATCTTTCTGATTTCAGCTTCCTCTTCTTTAAAACAAGGAGTTTGAATTAAATGGCTTTTTAAGATCTCCTCCAACTCTTAATCTGTGCTCTATGATTTTATATCCATACACATAGACAAATGTGCATATTTGTATGTACACATATACTTCCTTAAGTTAGATGTGCTTTGTTTAGCTTTTTCTGCTCCAATGGACCTGGTCTGCTTGGGAATCAGGGAGTTGTCAGACTCCTAAAAAGAATAGGATTTGGAGGGAAAAGTAACAAATAATAAAACCCCAAATAAACACAAAAATAGAAATTCTGAAAACAAAAAGAGATAAAATTGAAAACAAAACAAAAAATCTCAAACCCATGGAGTTTGAATAATGAATGAAACTAAGGCTAATCTTATGAAAGGGCTGATAAAATAGACCAGTCCCATTACCTAATTTGAGTTTTTAAAAGAGAGCAGAAAACAAAATTACCAAAATATAAAATGAAAAGAGAATTCACAATAGATGTAGAATATGGCACAGCATGAGAGGACAGCTCATTAGTATATCTGGTGATACAAGTCTGTATTTAAAGCCCTTCACAAACTGGCTTCAGCTATCTTTCCAGCCTTTATTATTTCTCCCCTTAAATATTTCTCCCCATTGAGAATATACTGATATCCTCTTGTCTCCCGTCTCTCTTAGAGCCTTTGCACTGCTTGATCTCCATGACTGGAATGCGCTGTCATGGTCTCCTCTTAAAGAGTCCCAAGTTTCCTTCCAAGCTTAGCTCAAATACTATTTTCTACATGAAGCTTTTCCTGATTCCTTTCCCCCATTTCCCTGCAGTTTGCCATCTATCTCTTTTGTCTCTACCTCCCTATACATATTTTCTCCCTTTGAGAAGAGGGATTATCTTTTTTGTCTTTGTATACCCAGTTCCTAACATGGTGCCTAATGCCTGATTCAAGATAGGAGCCTAATAAATGCTTGCTAATTGACCAATTGATTGCCTGGCACATAATGAACCTTTAATAAAACTTTGTTGAATTACTGCCTCTGATATTTGTCTTAGGCAAATCACTGGTCCTCCTGAGCCTCAGTTTCTGAATCTGTAAAATGAGAGGTTTAGACCAGATGGCTTCTGAACCTGCTCCTGTGATTGACAGTGGGAGTGTGGCCTATATGTCATGAGAAGTCTGGATTGGTTTGGATTAAAGACCCTAGGAAAGGAAAGCAGATCTCCCATCTGCCCCTTAAGGAGCCTTTGCTGGAATCTAGGAGCCCCAGATGTGGGGATGTATCCCCTGAGCTTTGGGCCTCCATGTTCCAAGTCTTATCTGAAGTGAACAAGGATGGCTGCTAGGCGCCTGCATGCCAGGCCCATAATCAGGCCCCCAGCTGCCGAACAAAAGGCTTCTCTCAGCTCCCAATAAATTGGTCCTCTGGGAACTGGCTCCGAGATTCTAATTGACGCAGGGAAGGAAAAGATTCATTAGTCTATGGACTCATTAAAATGCTCTGCTGTTCACCTACAATTTATTCTTGGCCCTTCATCAAGAAGAATTAAACAAGTTGGTGCCTGGGGAGGCAGCTTGTGCGGCATACATCCCACCATACCCCTTGCTGCTAAGGGTCTTTGGCCTCTATCCTATCAGTCTGGGCCTGGCTCAGAACCCCGTGCTTTAACTTAGATATGGAAAGAAACCATAGAACTTCAGAGCTAGAGGAGTCTTTAAAGGTCTTCAGGGTTGTGAGTTATAGAGGGAACCATGATGTATTTAGAGAACTGGGCTTCAGAAAATCCCAGTTCTAGCATGTATTATTATTTCACTACAATGTCTAGTAAGTAGTAACCTCTCTGGGGGTTTCATTGCCTCCTTTGTTAAATGAAGGGATTAGATTAGGTAACTTTTTAGCTCTAAATTTATCTTAAGATCTAGTCCTGTTCTTTTATTATGCAAATAAGGAAACTGAGGCTCACAGTAGAAAGCAATTTTCCCTGACATCAGTCAGTCATTGGAAGAGCTGGGCCTAGAATATAAGTCTCTTGTCTTCCAGTCCAGTGATAGGAGAGGCAGGATTTGTTTTAAAGCCCCAACAGAATAATTGATATTCAGAATGTTGACCCAAAAGCCCTGTGACATCCTGGGGAGCTTTTTGAATCACTGAGAAAAGATTCAGTCATGCTCATTGTAGTTTTAATGATCCCTTGCATCTGAGTACTGTGATTTCTATATTTCAAAGAAGTTTCCTGTCTACTCTCATTTGATTTTCTTAGTAATGATTGAGGTGAAAGGAGAAAAGGCCTGGACTGGGGATCAAGAGACCTGGGTTCTCCTCTGACTTGCTGGGTTTCTTCCTCTGTTAAAACAGTTATTGGATCAGATGATTCCCAAGGTGCTAATATTATCCCAATTTGTTGAATAGGGAAGTTGAGCCTGAGAGAAGTTAAGTATTTTCTCCCTATAACTTTTTCTCTTTTTTCCTTTATTTTTAACATTTCTTTTGAGTTCCAAATTCTCTCCCTCCATTCACACATTAAGAAGGCAAGCAAAATTATACATGTGAAGTCATATAAAACATTTCCATATTAACCATGTTGCAAGAAAAAGTGAAAATACTTTGCATCAATCTAAGTCACACATTTGAGTTTAGCTGGCAAAACCAGGGCTAGTCTCCAAGTATATTTTATTATATTCTTATCTCAGAATAATTCCTTGGAATTATTTCTCTTAATTCTTTAGAAATCAATAATCTAGGGGGGCAGCTGGGTAGCTCAGTGGATTGAGAGCCAGGCCTAGAGATGGGGAGGTCCTGGGTTCAAATCTAGCCTCAGATACTTCCCAACTGTGTGACCCTGGGCAAGTCACTTGACACCCCCCCCCCCCCCCATTGCCTACCCTTACTGCTCTTCTGCCTTGGAGCCAATACACAGTATTGACTCCAAGACGGAAGGTAAGGGTTAAAAAAAAAATCAATAATCTATGATATGTAGACCATCATTTGTAAACTTTGGGGGAGAAGTTATTGGCAATAGATGAAGTATGAAGAATTTCCTAGCAATTAGAGCCATTCTGCTATGGAATGGATCATCAGTCAAAAACATTATGTAAATGCTTCCTAATAAGCAAGAACTTGTTAGGCACTAAAGTTACAGAATAAAAAAGGAAATGTCCTCAGGGAGCTTAGATTTTATCAGAAGAAACCTGTACACATGTAAATACATATATAATATAAACAAAAGGTTAATTGGGGTGAGAAGGACAGGCTCCCTATAGTGGCCTGAGAAGAATTTTGAAAGAAACACTTGATTTTTCAAAAATAATCTTTTTATTGACATTCTTTTTCTTATCTCACAAGAGCATTTGATATATCCTTTTCCCTCCCTCTCCCTGAGAATCATCCCATATGACAACAACAACAAAAAAAGGCAGCACAACTGATCGATACATTAAAAAAGGCCAAAAACATGTGCAATGTGTAACACCTGTACTCTTCACACCTCCATGAAAAGGGGTATTTTGGAGATGTCTCTCATATTTCTAAATTTGGATTCTATTTGATCTTTATAATTTTGTTATATTTACTTTTTATTTGGTGTGCCATTTATTCCATTTACATTGTTGTAGTTATTGTGTTGAAATATCTGTGAAATAAATGGTTTAGGGGGCATTGATCCCAAGAACAGAGGCTAGCTCTGATGCGGTGTCCCAATGTGCCAGAGTCAGCTTAACACCCCCACCAAAGGGCAGACAGCATAACTTTTTTTTAAAACCTTACCTTCTGTCTTGGAATCAATACTGTGTATTAGTTCTAAGACAGAAGAGTGGTAAGGGCTAAGCAATGGGGATTAAGGGACTTGCCCAGGGTCACATAGCTAGGAAGTGTCAGAGGCCAGATTTGAACCTAGGACCTCCTGTCTCTAGGCCTGGCTCTCAATCCACTGAGCCACCCAGCTGACCCCTGATATAAGCATTTTAATCCCTATTATTTCTCTCTCTCTCTCTCTCTCTCTCTCTCTCTCTCTCTCTCTCTTTATAACTAATGGTGATTGAGTCTCCATATCATATTTATTTGTACCAAATACAAAATTCTTCATATGATATAATAATCTTCTCATCATTACCATATGAAGGGGAAGCTGTAGAAACCATCCGTGTCTGGAGCAGAGAATTGAATGAGATGCACTTTAGAGCCCCTTCCAGCTCAGAGTCTTATGATTCTATTTAACAAGAATATTGTTAACTAAAGTACTCTTCCTTTCATGCATTACTAACAATTGTAGTCTAACAGAACTGGAAGAAGCCAGGTAAGAATTCTAGCAGCAGGTTCTCAGTAATGGGACTTCTGGGAAGCACTAATCAGCCAGCATTGTTCTAGCTTTCAGACCCTCCTGTGGGTGCACTTATTTCAAGAGGGAGAAAATGAAGGAGTCACAAAGTGTTTGCAAACAGCCTGGGGAACAGGGAGAGAACCAGATAGATTCTGGAAAGTTGACTTCAGGCCTAGGGAGTTTTCCTATTTCTTTCCTCAGGTTTTGGAGTAGTTGAGATTGAAGAATGAATGTGGAGAGAGGAAGTCAGGGCTCAGCTATGGTACCATATAACTGAAAAATCAAGAAGAACTTGGTTTGAACAACATAAAAACCTGAAACTTATTTGAGAGTGTTGTGCAGCAGAAAGAGCCCCAAATTGGGTCATTAGGATATCTGGGTTCAGTTTAGGTTTAATGCTTACTTTGTTTTGCATTAGTTCATATGGATCTTCCCATTCCTCCCTTCATATTCATTATTTGCCACTACTGTGTGATTTTGGCTTTTTCCTTCTTTGGTCTCTAGTTTTCTTATCTGCAAAATCAGGGTAATAGCCAGCATTACCAACCTCATAGGACTGTTTTGAAGAGATCATAGATGTGAAAGCCCTTTGAAAATCAGTGAAGTATCAGGCAGCAGAAAGCAGCAGCAACAGCAGCTCCAGCAGCTCCAGCTCCAGATTAGAGTGGGATAGGTCACGGTGTGGCTAAGGTACAAGGACCTAAGAATACAGATGTTTCTGTGATGGGTAATTTTGGCCTGGGCAGATAAAGACCAAAACTCAGAGGTGATTGCCACTGAGAGAAGAGGGCAGGATCTGGACAAGGAGTCAGGCCTGCCATGAAATGGATGAGGCCAACATGGAATCAGAGAAGCAGATTGAAGTAAAGCAAGCTCAGGGGAGCTGCAGAGTTATTCTGAAAGATTAGAAGACAAAAGACAAAAAAAAAAGGCATCCAAGGTCCTGTTCCAATTGAATCTTTCACATGCCTTTCCCCCCTTTATTTATTTATTTTTAGCATCCATTGTTAAAAATTTTGAGTTTCAGATTCTCTCTCTCCCTCCTTCTTATCCCTTCTTCATTAATTGAGAATGCAAGCAATATGATATTAGTTATACATGTGGAGTCATGCAAAACATTTCCATATCAGTCAAATTATATAAGCAACCCAAAAAAAGCATGAAAATAAAGAAACTGGGAAAAGTATGCTTCAGTCTGCAGAACTCATCAGTTCTCTCTCTCAAGATAGATAGCATTTTTCATCAACAAATACAACCCTTTTTGGACTGGACATTCTCCTTTCTCTGTATAGTATCATCAGATCACAGATCTAGAGCTGGAAGAGACCTTAGAGGTCAGTTAGTTCAGCCTCCTTATTTACAGATGAGGAGACTAAGACCCAAAGTGGTTAAATGATTTGCCCCTAGGCCATACTGGTAGTAAACACCAGAAACAGGAGTTGAGCCTAGCTAGGTCCTGACTCCAGAGCCAGTATTCTTTCCGAATGCATTGCCTCTGCTTTCCCTGCCTGTTCTCTCCGTTGGCTTTCCTGGGTCTGATCCCAGGAACACTTATCCATCTGCTCCATTGCAGAGTGTCAGAACCCCTCTAGGTTTAGATGTCTTGGATTCACAACTTGCACCAGCCTAGTCTACCTGTGCAATTTATAAAATTTCTCTGGGCTTCAATTTCCTTATCTGCAAATTTAGAGGATTGGACTTAGATGACCTTTGACATCTCATTTCTGCTGCCATTATCCTGTTGGCTTTCATTGGGAATGGAGACTTTCTTTTACTTTTATTTGGATTTCCCTTTCAGCATTTGACCATAACTGACAGGGAGAATGACTCCTAGCAGCCCAAACTAACCTCAGTTATTTGGTAGAGAATTGGATAGGGGAGTTGGGAACTGGAGACAGGCCCAAGCATCTGCTTATATTTCAAAGTCCAAAAAGGACCCTAGGACCTCAAGCATGGGCTGCTAAGATCCAGGCAATGTTGAGGCCTAGGCTTGTCAAAAGAGTGCTGTAATTGGAAATCAGGAGACCTGAGTTTGATACTGATGAGCTAACAATTGTCAGCAAGTTAAGATCCTCAGATTTTTCATTCATGAGAAGATGATAATTCTCTCACTGCCTACCTCATAGATTTTTAGTGAAGAAGATGCTTTTGTACAATTTAAAGAACTGTGTACTGTGAGATAAGAAATGAAGAGCAGGTTAATTAAAAAAAACATAGAAGGACCTATGTGAAATTATGAAGAGTGAAATAAGCAGAACCAAGAGAACATTATATGCAATAAAAATTGTTTGAAGAATAATTGTGCATGTTCAATTCCAGAGGAAGAACTGATCAAGAGAACCATGTATGATATAGTTTTATGGAGTCATATATATAAATTAAAAAAAAATTTTTTTTGTCAAATAATGCCTTCTCTAGTGAGAGGAAGGAAGAAAGGAAGGGAGATACCTGGGAACTTTAACGCAAATTTTTAACAATAAAAATAAAACAAAGATGTTAAACTAGGGCGAGAAAAGAGCTGTGGAAATTTTCCTTCTGCAAATTTTAAAGTATATGAGCTCTTTTCCTCCTCTTCCTTCTATATGTCCTTCAGCATTTACCAAGTTCAGAGCTCTGTGCCCAGCACAGAAGAGGATACTTAACAAAGTATCCTTGTCTTCATATCTTAGGGCTCTGATTGGGGTAAAAGAAACAAATGGAAAATAATACAGGATGTAATATAATCAAAATGACTCATGTAAGGTCAGAAGTGCTTGTCTTTTATAAAGAAAATTAATTTTTACTGGTGCATTTTGTTTTTATATCATGTTTATTTATTAATACATCCATCCCCCAACCCCCACTCAGAGAGCTATTTCTTTTTCCCTTTTTAAAACGTAGATTTTTTTTCAATTACATGTGGAAATTATTTTTGACAATTGTTAACTGACATTTCCAGATTCAGATTCTCTCCCTCCCTTCCTCCTCAGGGCAGCAAATAGTCTGATATATGTTATATCAGTGCTGTCATGCAATATATATTTTCATATTCCTCATGCTGCAAAAAAGGACACATCACACATACAAGAAAAAACTCATGAAGTAAAATGAAAAAGTGGCGTTCCTGGGTCTTATAACTTCTTATAACAAGGAAAAGGTAAGGGGGAAGCTGTTCAGTAAAACTAATAGCCATATCAGTCAAACATGACAGTATATACAGGTTTCCATAGTCATATTATTCTGGCCCTTCAACTCTTCTACCCCTTCTCCAAGGTAAAGAAGGGAAAGAGATATATTTTCATATCTTTTTTGAGGGGACCAAACTTGGTCATTATAGATAGTATTTCTTTGATTTGTTTATCTCACTTTGCATTATTTAATATAAATATTTCCCCTTCTTCATTTCTCTCAGCATAATAAGATTGTATATCATCAGTGTACCATAATTTGTTTGGCCATTCCCCAATGGGAATCTACTTTGTTTCCAGATCTTTGCTTCTACAAAAAGTGCTGCTGGAATTATTTTGATATATATGGAGAAAGTTCCTGTTCTCAAGGAGCTTACATTTTTATCAGAGAAAATGTTTATACATATAAATATATGTAAAATAAATATAAGGTAAATTGGTATGAAGAGGGGCACTAGTAGCTAAGGAGATAAATTTAGGCTTCTACATAAAGCCTTTATTTCTCTCTTTGATCTCTTTAGGGTATATACTTAGTGGCGGGACTTCTGGGTCAAAAAATATGGCCATTTTAGTCACTTCCTTTGAATAATTCCATTTTTTTTTTTTTTGGTCCAGAATGGTTGGACCAATTCATAGCTTCATTAGTGTGTCTGTCTTGCTGCAGCCCCTACAATATTAACTATTCCCATCCTTTGTCATCTTTGACAATTTTCTGAGTATGAGGTAGGACCTTAACGTTATTTCCAATTCTCTGATTAGTCATTTGGAACAGTCTTTCATATGGTTGTTAATAGTTGGCACTTTTGGTAAGAACTGTTTGTTCATCTCCTTTGACCACTTATCCATTGGGGGTAATGGCCTTTTGCTATTTGGAGTGCTGTCTTAATAACTCACATTTGCATGGCCCTTTTGCTTCCATTATTTTATATAATTTTCACAATAGCCCTAGAAGGCAGGCACAGCTTCCATTATTACTCTCATTTTACAAATGAGGAAGTAGTCTCAAGTGGAAGGACCACAATTGGAGCTCAGGACTCCTGCCCACAAAGTGGGTCTTTCTACTAAATCTTGCTGCCCCCACCTCTTTTTTTTTATAAGTGATGAATCATTTAGAGAGGTAAAGTGTTCTGCTTGATCCCAGAGAGTCTTTGAACTTGGAGCAATGAATAGAAGTTACAGAGAGGTAGATTTAGGTTTTACTAATAAAGAAAATTTTCCTAATAATTAAAACTGTCTCCAAGTGGGATATACTGCTTTGGGAAGTGATGGGCCCCTTCCCCCACTCCATTAGAGGTTTTCAAACAAGGGCAGGGCTGCTCGATCACTTGTCAGTATGCTATAGAGACGCTGAGATGTGTGTTGGATTAGTTGGTTTTTGATGCCCTTTCCCATTCTGATATTCACCTGACTGAGATTGTGGCCAGAAAGCCAAAAGACCAAAGACCTGCCTATGCATGTATATATTGCTTTGTAGTTTACTTTGTTGCCATTATCACCTGATCACAGTTCCTGTTCCCCTAACTGCTCGGGACTTAGGTAGGCACAGACTCATATGGTAGGGATTCTCATCCATAAAATTGCCTCTGTGGTTTCTTTGTCTCCACTCAGAATTGGGAACTTCTGAAACTAAGATTAAAAATTAATATCCAAATTCTCCCAAGTATTATTATATTTAACAAGATTTACTAATAATAACTTGAAGCAAAGGAAAATAAAAAGCTAGAGTAAAGAGGAAGCTAACTCAGCTAAGGTCACAAGAGAAGAGAGTGAGGGCAGGGTTACACACAACTTACAAACAATACCTAAGCAGGCAAGGTGGGGATGAAAGAGGAAGGGGATGCTGGGAGATGTAGTTCAAAGGTACAGAATTTCTATTTATACACTAACTCTTAAGTTATTCATTTTTGGATTTTCTAGCAAACCAAAAGTTACTAGTAGATTTAGACATAGATGACATTTATTTAGGATAGAAATGAATAGTAAACTTAACAGAATTCAACTGCAGCCTATGTTCTTTATGAGTACCATCTCGTTCTCCATCAGTCCCACATCCAGAAGAGTCCAAGGCTTGCCTCCTTCAAGCACTCATGCCTCCAATCTCTAGAGCTGGAATAGGGGAACAGCATGGTTTGGAAACTGGCATGTTCTACTTCAGATCAATTTCTGCCACATTTTACATTTTGCTCTAGCCAGAATGTTTCCTGCACCTGACCTATTTGTTTCAGTATTGTGTGTGTGTAAGAGCACGTGCACACACACACACACACACACACACACACACACACACACACACACAAATACACATAAAACCTGCTTAGCTCCCACTCTCCTGGATACCCTTTTTCCTCTAAATAGCTGTCTTTCTGAGAAGCTTCTGTCTCCATTCAACAGCTGAGAAAGAGTAGAAAAGTCATCAGAATGTAAAAGCCAGAGCAGGCAGCTGGGTAGCTCAGTGGATTGAAAGCCAGGCCTAGAGACAGGAGGACCTGGGTTCAAATCCGGCCTCAGACACGTCCCAGCTGTGTGAACCTGGGCAAGTCACTTGACTCCCATTGCCTACCCTTACTTACCACTCTTCCACCTATAAGTCAATACACAAAAGTTAAGGGTTTAAAAAAAAAAAAAAAAAGAATGTAAAAGCCAGGAGAGCTCCAGGAAATGGAGACCATGCTCTTTTCTAATGAATACATTGTGCTCTTCCCCCCTTCTCGCTCCCCATTCACATACCCTGGGAAATGTGGCCTTTTCTCTCTTGGACATGCTTGTCATACATTGATGTAGTGCTTTTTGATTTATAAAGCATTTCATGTTCATCCTTTCCTTGCACAAGTTCTATAAGGTAGTGGGACAAAGACTATTCCTGATGTACAGATGAAGAAACTGAGATTCAGAGAGCCTTGAGTTCAGATTTTTGTCTAGACAGAATTTAGGCCAGAAACCAGGTCTTTTGATTCCTCAGTATTCTTTCATGACACTATCTTAGGTACTTATAGGCACCTTTCTCGTGGACCATAATAGTATGAATCTTAATCCTTTCTCTCTTTTCTCTGTAGAGTTTTTAAAGAGAACCTATTATTGGGGGGAGCGTGGAATGAATTCTAGACTTGAAGTTAAAAGTCCTGAGTTAGAACCCACGTTCTCACTGGTTATACCTTTTGTGTATTATTGGACATGTTACCTCCTTTCTCTAGATTTTATTTTCCTCATCCTTAAAAATGGAGAGATTGGACTATACAGACTCCTAGGTCATTTAGAAGTGGCTTAAGTTGGGTTAGGAACCCAGGCCTTCTGACTTCCAAGCCTTCTTCTTTCTGCAACATCAAACTCCCATACTAAGTTAACATACATGGTCAAGTCTAACTCTCCTCAAAAAAACCCAACAAAACATACAGGATATTTTTGGAGATGGGGGTCCCTATAGCACTGTTTCCCAGGAAAGCCTACTTTGTTGGGGGTGGGGCTAAGGCTCCACTGTCATCCTGGGATACTGTCTTCTCCTGAGAAGAGCTTGAGTCTAAAAGAATGGGCATTGGAAGAAAGAGATTCTAGACAGAAGGAAAGTGTAAAGCAAAGACATGGAGGAATGTCAAGTGCAGCTTGGCCTGGAGCACAGGAAAGATTAAAGAGAAGCAATGGTAGAGAAAGCTGAGAATGAGAAGACCCTTGAATGTTAGTTTGGAAAGGTTAGATTTTATTCAGGTATGATGAAAATCACTGAAGGAAATGAGGTTGTCATACTAAAGAGTCGTGTGTCCTCCTTCTCCCCCCCCTTCCCCCCCCCGTGAAGAGTATATGCCATATTTTTATTCTCAGATCTTGAGTTTTTGTCCCTTTTTAAAAAATGATGGTCCCTTTGCCTAGGTTAGTCCTGCTAGCAGGCAGTGGGATGAGATCTGAGGATTATGGATATTCGGTTTCACAGACTTTACTTTTTCTGGAATGACTCCAGTTCAAGAAACCAGTATAAGAATCCTCTCTCTGCCACATAACTCTGTGACCTTGAAGTTCCTTGCCCTCCCTGAATCTGTTCCCTCATCTTTGGAATTATGCTGCTGGACCCACTGGTCTCTGAGGACCCTTCTAACACTGCCATAAAATTCTGAATTTATGGCTTTGAGATCACAGGAGGTGTTAACTCTAGGGCCACTTTGAGAATTCTAAGTGGGAGTCAGCTAGAGGATTGCAGAAGACCAGGTCCTGGCTTTAGCTGGACAGTATTATATATGGGCTATGCCCAAATATATACCAAATGTTGACCACAACTAAAAAGCATTTACTGATCAGAGAATCATAGCTTTAAAGCTGGAAGGGCCCTCAGCCCACTGTCAGCTCCTTCATTTTGTAGATGAGGAACCTCAGGCTTGCTTAGGTTAAGTGACTTACCCAAGACTGTATACAGGTAGTGTCAGAGATGGGATTCACACCCAGGTCTTCTTGACTTCAGAGCTAGTGCTCACTCATGCTGCCTCCTCCCTCTGTGTTCTTGGGCAGGTCACTTAACCTTGACCTCCTTACCTGTAAAATGAACGGGTTGAACTGGATGGTCTTTTAGGTTCTTCCAGTTTACTCAGGCTTTGAATATAGATGAGGGCCTCAGACTTAGGGGAAGTCTTGTCCTGTTCTCAAATAGGCTAGGGCTGTGACCATAGCACATGGTCAGGGCCCCAGTGGCCTTTGCTGTGTGGCACCATGAGACAGGATGTGACATGGCCATCTGAGTTAGCCCTTGGGGTGTAAGTTTTTCCTAGCTATATTTATGAAATAAAATCAAACATGGCAGTTGGGCTAGAGCCTGATGGATGATGCCCTGGTGGAGAGGGCAGCCCCTTCAGGTCCCTCCTGGTGTTTTTAGGGAGGAGAAGGAATGTTGTAATGAGGAAAATATTGATTCCCCATAAAAAGATTTTAATCAAAATGCTCCGACCCCCAGGGAGGAACAGCTTGGCCTCAGTGCCAGATTAAACTTCCATCTCCCCCCAGTCTCACTGGCTAGAGCCCATTGTAGGCTCCCAAACCTCATCCATCACTGAGAGTGAGCTAAGTGAGAGCCGCAAGGGTGCCCAGGCCTCTTCATATTGGGAGAAGTTTGGTGTTTGAGAGTATGTGTGGGCCTGACTGGAGACCGAAGAGCCCCAACTTCCAATTTGGCCTTTGTTTTCTCTCCCTATCTCAACCCTCTCACAGGATAGGAAAAAAGGGGGGACGGTTTGGTCACAGAGCTGAAGTCAGAGCAGAGAAGTCTAGGTACCTGTAAAATCTAAAAGAAATCAGTCAGTGGACCAAAAAGAAAAGGAATAAACTCCTTTATAGGTTTTTGTGGGAACAAGGAGTCAATAGGTACACTGTGGTGCAGTGGAAAGAGCCCCAGACTAAGGAGATAGGAGATAGGTTCTAGGGCCAGACCTGGATATGTATGTAACATTAGTCAAGTCCTCCCTTTCTAGGCATGTATAAAGTGGGGATGGGGGAGCCATAGGGGTAGGTGGGTGGGGTTTAGATAATCTGTAGTCCTTCCATCTCTGACATTCTGTGATTCTAGAAGTATAAATTGTTGTTTGGGGTGGATATTATGAAGTATTTCAATTTAGCAAACATAAAGTATCCACTATGAGAGGCAACTTGTAGTTAGAGAGCTGGCCTTTAGGTCAAGTTCCACTTCTAGGCCAGGAACGTCAATCTCAGATAGAAATAGGGGCCATTAATCTATAAGGATCCCCATGGACCATATACTTGACTTAGTCTTTAAATGTAGTATTATTTGTTTTATTGTATTTTTGTTTTTTATTTTTTAATATTTCCTGTTTGATACCTCTTTTCTTGCCTAGAGCAGAGAAAAGGCTCACTTGTGTTAGTAAGAGGAGTTTCCTCATTTTTCTTTATATTAATAAAACCATACATTCAGTCCCTCTCCCTGTGGTGTGTAGAGAGCCCTATGTTGGGAGAGATACAAAATTTAGAGAAGTCGAAAGTCCCTGTCCTTACGGCTCTCACAGCAAAGAAAGAAGATAAGACACCAACGCATAATACACAATTTTATATGATAATTGCTTTATTATTTTGGAGTAAACCTGTGATTTCACTGTTATAGGGAACTCAGTGAGAAAAAAGACCTCTACCAATGCAGACTGATATCATTTCTTCAACTTAGGGTCTTAGAGTTGCCTCAGTGCCCAGGATACAGAGAGGTGTGACCCCAAAGCCCAGTATTTGATCTAGAGACAGGCCTTGAATTTAGGTCTTCTTAATTCCAAAACTAATCATGAGGCTTTTAAATTGCATTATAGAAGTAACAAAAATGCCTTCTAAGATCTTTTGAGAGGAGGACATCACCCACTGGTGACTCAGGGAAGACTTCCTGGAAGAGATGGAATTCAGGTTGGGCTCTAAAGGACACCGCACTGGGGCAGCTAGGTGGCACAGTGGATAGCATACTGGGCCTGGAGTCAGGAAAACTCATCTTCATGAATTCAAATGTGGCCTCAGACCTAATTATGTGACTCTGGGCAAGTCATTTAATCATGCTTGCCTCAGTTTCCTCATCTGGAAAATAAGCTAGAGAAGGAAATGGCAAACCACTCTAGTACCTCTGTCAAGAAAACCCCAAATGAGGTCACAGTGTCAGACAAGACTGAAGTGACTGAACAACAAAAGCAACTAAAGGACCAGTAAAGATTCAGCATTAAAGGAGGTAGGGAGGAACTAATGGGATGCTTGTCCCAGTTCTTCTTATTGCCAGTGTCCAACTGAAATTTAGACATTCAGGATCCTGACCAAAGATCCTGACCTGGGATCTGTAGTGACTGAAGAGGAGACATAGCAAGGACCCCAGTTTGTCAGCTGCATGGTTGAGCTCTCTTCTAAGCTGAAGACAGTCTAAGAGGGCTCTTCTAGCCCAGCAATGTTTTCCCCCAGAGCCAGACCTGGAAAGAGATGCCTGAGTAATGATAAAGCAAGGATTTATTTATTTGTTTGTTTGTTTGTTTGCTTGTTTTGTCATTTTCACCCCTGTAATTGGAACTAGGCAACTCCTGGCCACATGACAGATGAGAGGCCTAGTGGGGCATTTATCAACGCCCAGCTTCCTGGTGGGAACAAGGCTCATAAGTCACAGCTGACAAATCTTTTAATGACTTTTAAACATCATTTGCACAGAAGAATGTCTATGATCAAGAAGGGGTGCTTTGTGACTATTCATGCCTGAGATCCCTGGCATTAGCTTCTGGGAAACAACAACCTCAAGCATGGGGTATTAAGGGGGCTCCCTGTTCAGTTTCAGAGGATGGATGGTATTCCTAATGGGGAAGAAGTGGGCTATTCCTTAGTGTGGATCCTTATACATAGGCACTGAAAGCTTCCCATGCCTAAAATGTACTCCCTTCTCACTCACTTGAACCTCTTAGAGTCTGCTTAGGTGTAGCACCTCTAAAGAGGGGAACCTTTCCTCATACCCGTTGCTGAAGGTACTCCCTCTCCCCTCAAATACACTGGTAAATGCTTATCAGTTTCTATGTTCTATCCCTCCCCCCAGTAGAATGTAAGCTCTTTGAGGTGAGGGACTATTTCGTTTTTGTCTTTCTATTTCCAATATCCAGCATAGTGCCAGGCACATAGTAGCTTTTAATAAATTAGTTGATCAGATTGGCTTATGGAGGTAGGAAAAGTGATGAATAGAGAGAAGGCGTCTTGGGGTGGAAAGGGACAGGGGAACTGAGAAATGGAGCCCTGGGCTAGCACCTTACAGGATAAATATGGTGAAGAATTAAAAAGCTTGGGGGGGAAATTAGTCCTGCCTGGCTAGTAATGATCATTTGGGCAGCACTAATGAGATGGCTGAGTCCTGCACTACAAGAGGATTTGAATGAGATTAATAGATGCTCTGTCAGCCACAGCCTCAGTAACCTGGAGCTTTTCTACCAAGATGCCCCTAGTATCTGTCCTACCTAATTGCTTCATTTTCCTTCTAAAATATTTCTCACTAGAGAAAGCTGTTTCTTTTCCAAGCCACACAGATACTACCTCGCTAGGCTTTGAGGACTTGGGGCTGGTCACACTCTGCTGACCTTGAAATTCTGGCTTTGATTTCTAAGCAAGGTCAGGAGGCAGGAAAGAATCTCATACTGGGAGTTAGAAGAGCTGGGTGTGAATGCTGACTTGGCTCTTGCTAAGATATAGAAGTCATGTGCCCTCCCTAGATTTTTTTTCCCCCCTCACAAAATAAAGTTGGTTTGGGGGTGAATGAGGGGGGAGAGAGAGACAGAGAGAGAGAGAGAGAGAGAGAGAGAGAGAGAGAGAGAGAGAGCTGTCTCTTATACACATCNGAGAGAGAGAGAGAGAGAGAGAGAGAGATATGACTATCAATCAGCCTGGCTAACCGTGGGCAGGCATCAATAGAAGGTAAACTGGTGGGTGAAAAAAAATTTTTTTTTTTTTCAGCTTTATTCCCAAAGTGGGCGCCACTGCCCCCTGGTGGGTGCTGTAGCACTCCAGGGGAGCGGTGATGGCCACAGGTGCATTTATCTTTCCTATTAATTGCTATTAAATTTTTTAAAAAATTAATTTCCAGGGGGCTAAGTAATATTTTTTCTGGAAAGGGGGCGGTAGGCCGAAAAAGTTTAGGAACTGGCATATACTAAGGCATAAAGGGACCTAGGTCTCTACTGGTAGAGAGATCAGCCACAGTGGTGCAAAGTCAAAGTCCTGATAAAATTAGAGCGGGCTAGTCTGTGTTTTAATAAAGGAGGCTGGGGTTAAAAGATCTGAATCTGAGTCCTGGTCTGCTATTTATTAGCTATATGACCCTGGTCCAGTCACTTTTCCTATCAATCTCAATTTCTTCATCTGTGAAATGGGGTTAATAACTTGATTCAATGAATATTAAGGGCCTAGTAAGAAGAGAATACTATGCTAAGGGCTAGAGCTATAAAGACCAAAATAAAACAAGCTTTGCTTCTCAAAGAGCTTTATTCTAGTGGGGAGAGGGGAGATAACACATGTACACAGAGAAGCAAATAGAAGGTCATTTGAGGAGAGAGAGAGCACTAAAGAAGTTAAACCTGGGCCAAGCCTGGAAGGAAGGTCTCAGGATTCTGAAAGGTTAGAATTGGGCAGGGCGGGATGTGGGAGAGGTGTACACTCTACACAGGGAGTATGGTTGTGCAAAAACATGGAGGCTGAAGATAGACTTTTGAGTCAGGGAATAGCTTGCAACCCAGTTTGGCCAGAGCCTAGAACACATGAAGGAAGGTCATGTGAAATAACGCCAGAAAGGTAAGTTGAAGTCAGATTGTGGCAGGCCTTAAACAGCAGCCCAAGTAGTTGATACATTATCTTAGAGGCAATAGAAAGCTCCTGAAGGCTCTTGATCAGGAAATCATGTGGCCAGAGACCTAGTGTCCTAAGAAGTTTGTTTCGGCAGCCCTGTAGAAGATGGATCAGTGAGGGGAAGCAGAGAGGTCAATTATCCAGGGAAGGCTGTAGTACGAAAAGCTGTAGAAGAAATGTGAGCTGTTATTGACCTTAAATGGCCCTTCCAGTTTTAAGGCATTAAGGCACTGTTTTCCATTATGACTTCAGCTAGGTTGAGTTGAGGATAAAGGCTATTCTAGGGGGAAGTTGCCACCTTTGAAAGAATATAGTCCATGCTGTGGGGATCATGTGAGGTGAAATTAGGGAAGTGATGGTCCCATAACTATGGAGGGTGAGGAATTGGCAATTGATTCTGCAGGCACCAGGGAGCTATAGATAGTTCTTGAAGTATGCAAGATCATAACAAGGAATAGAAATACCTTATCATAAAGGATAAAATGGATCATTTTAATTACATGAAATTGGAAGGCTTTTACACAGCAAAACAACACAACTAGGATAAGAAGGAAAATAATTTTGGGGGAAAATGTCTGATAAGGGTCTGACAGTCAAGATATCTATAGGACAGTGATGGGCAAACTATGGCCTGGATCTGGCCCACAGGGAATAGTTTGCCCATCACTGCTATAGGGTACCAATACTATTATGTAAGATGAAAGCCATTCCTCCGTAGAACACCAAAGGATATGAACAGTTTTCATAAGAATTATATATTAATAACAGACATGAAAGAGGACCCCAAATAACTAATAATGGGGTGGGGGAAGAGTCACAACAATGCTGATCTCTCACTTTGTATCCAACCTATTGGCAAAGATGGAAATACTATTGATGAGGTTCTGGAAAGGCAGACACATTACTACACTATTGGTAAAGGTATGAATTAACTGGTTCTGAAGAGCAATTTGGAATTAAATGAAGTAATTGTAGTGCTCATTCCCTTTTTCTGAGCAATCCCATTGCGAAGCATATACCCTAGGGCAGAGAAAGATGAAAAAAGGAAGACCCCTTTCCTTATACAGCAGAATTCTTATATCAGCACTTTGGTGATAAAGAACTGGAAACAAAAAAAGATGGACTACCTGTTGGGGAATACTTAACTAAACAGTGGTACATGGATATTACTGAATGCTAAGAGGTAAAGAATATGAAGAATATAGAGAAGCATGGAGAGGCATAGGCCAACTGATAGAAACAAGCCCTGCCATGAGAGCATCTCTGTATCTCCTGTGTACCAAGGCCAGCACATTACTTTCTGCTACTTTTCTGACTTACTAAAATTCTATTCACTTTTCCTAGACTGGTGATTGATGCCATCAAAATGACTAAAATATTTCAACTGAGAAAATGTTGTGGGGTTTTTTTTAGCAGAAACATGCTATCTCCTAGCTATAAATCATATATCTATATACATATATATGTATATTTATAATATATATGTTTTTTAACTCTTAATTTGTCTTAGTAACAGCTCTTAAAACAAGGGCAAGGACTAGGCAATGGAAGTTAAGTGACTTGCCCAGGATCACACAGCTAGGAAGTATCTGAGGCTAGATTTGAACCCAGGCCCTCCTGACTCCAGGCCTGGCTCTCTGTCCTCTGAACCACTAACTGCCCCTAAATTATATTTCAAATAATTTGTCCCATGGATGGCTGTAAATCAGCTTAAGGTATAATTTGGATAAACTAGCCCAGACCTGGACTAGACTCCCTCCTCACTCTTAACTTTTAGAATCACATGTCTCCTTCGGTGCTCAGCCCAAGTGTTCTCTCTTAGATTGCTTGTGTAATGGGCGAAATATGTAAACTTTTCAGAAGGTTCTGCAAGGCTGTCTCCCATTGCCTAAAGTTTCACTGACCCAGTTCAGGAGATCCAGGTTCAAGATCTAGCTCAGCAACCAAGAGGAAGCAAATGTGATGTAAAGTGGGCCAGATTAGGAGTTGGGAAAAGTCTTTGTTTGCCTCAATCACAATCTCTGAAGACAACTATAAAATGAAGAGAATAATAGCAGTAGAGAGTAGTGTGAGATAGTGGGCAGAGGGGTCGGCCTTGGAGTCAGATCTTGCTTCTGATACATCTTTGCTTCCTACCACAGACAGTCCTCTCAGCCTCTTGGTGCCCCCAAGCAGCTCTCTGAGCTCCCCAGGTTGCAGAGAGAAGTGTTGTTGTGGAGTTTCCACACCAGGGAGTTCCCAATGCTGATGAAATCACCTCCCCCAAAATAGCACTTTGCTCACAATCAGTTGAGAGGATCAGATGAGATAATGTATGTAAATCTTTTATAAATACAACTCCCATTATTCTCTATCTGGAGTGCAGGGGAAAGATTCTGACTCTGGATATGGAGGAAGAAGACTTGTGTTTAAAATCTGACTACCTGTCCTAGTGAAATCCACTTAATATCTCTGAGCCTCAGTTTCCTCATTTGTAAAAGGAAGGGATTGAACTAAATACTCCTCTAAGGTTCCTTCCAGCTCTAAATCTATAATCCTATGAGCCTATTCTTGTCTGTCTCTTAAACCGTCCATCTGTTTGTTCATTTCTGACATTCTCAATATATCTCAGACTCTATTTCTGTCTGTCTGTCTGTCTCTGTTTTTCTGGTTGTGTCCTTGTCAAACTTAATTTGGATTCTGGTTCTTATTCTGCCACTTGCTCATTGTTTGACCTTAGTCTAAACCCCTTTTCCCTCCCTGGACATCAGTTTCCTCATCTGTGAAATGAAAGGGTTAGACTGCTTGACCTGGATGGTCTCTTCTAGTTCTCACATTCATCTCAGCACCCTTAATTTCAGTCCAAACATTTTCTGATTAACTCTAGTAACAAATTTGACTGTTCCTGTCCCCAAAGGATTTTCCTGCTCTTTTATAGTCTTCCTCACCTCCTCTATAATAATCCATAGCCACTGACCCTCTCTGGGAGGCAAAGCCAGCTGGGGCAGGTAAGAGAGAGTAGGCAAGTCAGAAGGCTCCCCAGACCCTGAGAGAACCAGATGAGGATATTTCCCAGGCATGGGTACCGGAAGCCACAGAGGTTGGGTTTCTGTGCAGTGTTCTGAGGCAGGGAGAGGCTGGTGCTCTTTTGCCAGATATTAATATTCCTTTATTATAGTCCTCCTCTGATGCCTCTTGGCATGGAAGTGAACCTTGGTTCTCCAGGCTCTGCCACTTTTGATAGATCTTACCAAAATGGCAGTCTTCAGAGACGACTCAGGGACAGAATGTGTGTTAGTCATTGTAGAACTATGCTAGTTAAGTTTAGAGGCTTATCGCTAGAAAGATGAACAGAGGACAGTTAATTTTTTTCAGTCTTAGCAATCCATGAAGACTGGTTCAAGGTTTTAGTCTGCATGGGTGGGGAGAGCACCCTCACTTATGAAATCACAGTTCCTTGAAATATCAAAGTTTTGTAGGCTTGCCCTTTTCCCACAACATCCTAGTAAGGTTGATATTATTCCCATTTTGCTGATGGAGGCAATGAGGCTTGGGGTCTCGTGGGAGTGGGGGTGGAGGGTGATGTTCTGGTTTGGTTGATTTTAGTTGTGCCTAACTTCTTGTGAATCTATTTGGAGTTTTCTTGGTAAAGATAAAAAAAAAATAGTTTGCCATTCTTTCACCAGCTCATTTTCCAGATGAGTTAACTGAGGCCAACAGGATGAAGTGACCTGCAGAGGATTACACAGCTAGTGAGGGAGGCCAGATTTGATCTCAGGAATATGAGTCTTCCAACTCTAGGCCCCAGCACTCTTACCTACTTAGGGCACACAGCTGGAATTGGAACCCAAGTCTTTTGATTCTAAGGACATTGCTCTTCTTAATCTCACTAGCTAGTCAAATCATGCAAGTGTTTTGTAAACTGTATAAAGTATTGTATGGTAGTGCATTGTGGTTCTGGACCTATTCTGTGATTTCATCAGAATGGGGGGGTTCCCAGGGTGGAAACTTCCCCTGCCAATGTAGATTGCCACCTTGTCTCTACTTAGTGAGTCACGTGAGGGCACTTAGTGAGAGCTCATGGTCGGACAGCTACCATGTCCATGTATCAGAGGCTAGACTTGAACCCAAGTCATCCTGACTCATGACTGGCTATCTCTCCATTATCCTATGAAGCCTCTCATTATCAAACAGTTAACATGCATTTGTGCTAGGCACCAGGGAGAATTAGAAAGGCTTTCCAGGAGGCAAGGTGCCACCTTGAGCTTTGAAGGAAACTAGAGGTTCTTAAAGTTGAAGGTCAGCATTCCAGGCATCAGCAACAAAGGTGGCATGGAAAGGGGGGGGGGGAGGTCACATTATCATGTGAGAGACAGTAATTAGACCAGTTTGGCTGAACTATAGAGTAATGTGTGTATTCCTGGAGCCCATTGTGAAAGACTTGGGGCCAGACAGAACTGTTAAATTAGCTTCTAGAGCAGTGATGGTGAACCTTTGAGAGATGGAGTGGCAGGCCCTGGCCCTGCCCCCACTCCCATAGACCCTTTGTTGTGCTCCCCCCTTCCCCTTACCCCATAGTGGGAGGGAGAAAGCACTCCCATTGGCTACTAGGCAGAGGGGCGGGGAGGTGAAAAAAGTCATCAGGCATGGTGGAGAGGAGGATGGAAGTAGCTCTGTCCAAGTCCCTCTGCCTTTCTAGTAATGGTGGGGAGGGGTGTGGCAGCCACATGTGCACAGAGCATGCTCTGTGTGCCACCTTTGGCACCCATGCCATAGGTTTTGCCATCACTGTTTTAGGGCAATAAAGGCCGGAACTTAGTGGGGTGGCTATGTGAATGGAGAGGAAAGAGATTAAAGAGATATTAGGAAGGTTGAATTGGCAAGACTTTCATTCTTATGGTTAGAAGGAATAATAATAATAAACTTTTCAACTATTTTAACTTTTGGAGGGCATAAGACTTGATATTTTTTGGTATCTCCTCCTTTGTCACTAGATACCTCCCCATTCCCTCACCTAATCCTCCCTACAACCTTAGGCTTTCCTTCAGGCTGCATGGTCTGGAGACCTCCAGCTGTCTGAAAGCTCTTTTTACTTTCCAACCCACCTCACTAACTGCCAGGAGCCATTTGGAAGTAAAAGATTGCTTCACCAACCTCTGGGGGATCTGATACTCCAGCCCTAGAGGCACCAGGTGCTGCTATCAAAGCTCAGCTCAGTGCCAGGAGATGTTGGTCTTAGACTAGGGAAGACTTAGCTCAGGGAGGTGTTCCTATGAGAGAAGCAGAAGATATTGGAGTGATGGCAGCTATGGGCAAAGGCCATATTTCTCCAGTTCTTTGCCACAGCAGAAAAGAGCTATAAATGTTTTTCTACAAGCAGGTCCTTAGGTAAGGATTTTAATAAATAAGGTAGCAGAACCCATTGTGCTCCGCCCCCTCTTATTCTCTGCCAGTCAGGGAAGTATGTAGGTCTAGACTAGCATGTGGGTCAATGTGGTAACCTTATTGAGTTTCTGTCTTTCTAGGTCATCACCATGTCTCTGAAAGTGCACACAAGCAACATCACCAACAAGAATGACCCCAAGTCCCTCAACTCTCGAGTCTTCATTGGGAACTTAAACACAGCCATGGTGAAGAAGGCAGATGTAGAGACCATCTTCTCCAAGTATGGCCGTGTAGCTGGCTGCTCTGTGCACAAGGGCTACGCCTTCGTCCAGTACGCTAGCGAGCGCCATGCCCGTGCCGCTGTGCTGGGCGAGAACGGGCGGGTGCTGGCAGGGCAGACTCTGGGTAAGGAGTAGGCCCCTGCCCTACCAATATCTGGGTTCTGGCAGACCTTTACTCAAGCTCAAGGCTGGCCTTACCCATAGGTGAAATAGGCAAGAACTACCTGTGGGCATGTGATTTGCTCTCTTCTTCCATTTCCCACAGTGGCTAAAATTCCTTTAAGAAACTCAGCCTTTAATGACACACTTAGAATTGAAATCTCTTGAATGAAGCAAGCCAGTGACTACTTATCTGTATCCTTAGGTGTTAGGGAGGAATATCAGGGCTTTCCCTGATAATAGGTTTGTGTAATGGAGAGGAAGAAGAGGGCAGGGGGACCCCACGCATCTGGGAACAAGTATGATCAGAGCACGGAAAACAAACTCCCAATCTCAAAACCTCTGCTTGGTTCATTGATACCTGTCCTTGACCAATCCTGATCAGCTTCTCTGTAGTTGATTATTCTCTACTCTTGAGATGCTTCTGGCATAGGCGTGTAAATCGATACCTAACCACTTGGATGAGTATCCAGAGTGCCAGGGAAGCTGGGAACTGGATGATTGTTATCTACCTGGGGAGTGGGGAGGAGGGGGTAGAGGGGACAGAGGATGGGTCACAGCAGAAACCCTTTTCTGCTAGGCTGGTGAGGGCGAAAGCAGGCACCTTGCCAAGCTCTACAATGCCACTTGGTGGCAGAAAAGACACCCTGGGTATGTGCTAGTATGGGTGGGACTTAAATGTGTGAGTGCTCTTGCGGATTTGAATCTGGTATGTGAGCATAGGTGTATAGAATGTGCATTTTTGTTTTTATTTTGCATAGATAAATATATATGCACAGTTCTTGCATGTGGACAAAGCTATGCCTTAGTATAATTTGGGGGGTGCATGAGTGTGTATATTTTATATACAGTTTGTGCTCGTGGTACCTATATGTGAAGAGGATGCCTTAGGAACCAGAGGCATTGGGCAAGGGAAGCCTCCATCCAGTCAAGTCATCTCTAAACCTAGAATAAGGCCCTGTCTGGTGTAGGTGTGAAGTGCCTCTGTGTGAGTGTGTTCACACATGCACACATGTGTAAGTATGATGCTGTCACTCCATCACCTACCTTGACTTCTTCTTTGTATAGACATCAACATGGCTGGAGAACCTAAACCTAATAGACCAAAAGGACTCAAGAGAGCAGCTTCTGCCTCCTATGGGTATGTGTGTTTGTCCTTTAGTCTCTGTCTGTCTGCGGGGTTAGCCCTAAAGACAGAGGGACTCCTTGCCTGCTGGTGCAGTGTCCCAGATCAGGAACTAGGGGATACACCTGGGCTAACACTGAAGGTCTGAGAGTTGAAGGGTGATTGGGGTGGTTGGGGCTTGAGGAACTCAGGTCCCTAGGTCCTGTTTTTGACCTCCTACAGGGGTCGGTGCCTTCTTCAATTCAATTCAACAAGCATTTATTGAGAGGTAGTTAATGGATCAAGAGTGGCAGGAAGGAACTGGGTTCTAGTCTTGTCTCTAACATATATTAGTAATGGTGACCTTAGGCAAGTCACTTCTCTCTCATTGTTCCTGGGCAGCTCTCTAAGACTATTTGGTTTTTTGTTTTAAACTCTTGCCCTCTGACTTAGGATTGTTATATAAAGTTTCATTTCTAAGGCAGAAGAGTGGTAAGCTAGGCAGTTGGAGTCACACAGCTGGGACGTCTCAAGAGGCCAGATTTGAACCCATGTCCACCCCACTCTAGACCTGGAGCTCTATCCACTGAGCCACCTAGTTGCCCCTCTGTTCTTTGCAGGATAGTCTCTAGACTGCATTTTATGAGATCTTCTTTACATACACAATGAAACCATAGATTGGAGGTCCCCACCACCACCACTTACAGCATTTATTAAGCACCTACTGTGTGCCAGACACTGTGCAGACCTTCTCTCCTCCTTCTTAAGATCCTACTCTTCCAGAGCCTCGAAGAGGAGAGGAAGCTTCAGCAGAGTGAGCATAACTAATTCTAGAATGGACTAAAATGAGAGGTATAGTGTGTTCAGAAAAAAGAAGGTGAAAGGCCTAGTGTCATTCATCCTGGTCAGAGCCCATGTGGAGTATGGAGTTCAGTGCTGGCTGCCATGTTGGAAGAAAAACATTGCTAAATTGAATTTTGAGCAGAAGAAGGCCACCAGCATGGCCAAAAGCCTGGATCTTGGGCCGGTGAGGGCTGATTGTAAAGCCTGCATCAGGAGGCTAAAGGGACCAGGACAGTCATTTTCATGTACTTGAAGGTTTGTCTTGTGGAAGGAAGATGTAGTCTGCTTGGTAGAGCCAAGAACAGAATGGTGGAAGTTTTAAGAAGGCCAGATGTCAGGACCACAGAGCTGTCCACAGGGAGAGCCAGGCCACTTCTGGGTGCAGTGAGCTCATTATTAATGATGGGTTTGAGCAGGAGCTGCATGGTCAGCTGTCAGGGGTATTTGAGAGGGGATTCCTGTATGGAACAAGGTGTTAGACCAGATAACCTCTGAAGTCTTGTCTGACTTTTAAAATTCTCTGACTCTAAAAGTCCTCGGCATGTTTACTCACAGTCCTCCCGTCTTCCTCTCTTCCTCATCCTTAGAATCCCAGAGAACAAAGTAGTCAAAAGGCTTGCATATTTGTCAGCTCCAATGTAGGGTCAGTCAGTGAAGGGTCATTTTAATAATCCTTGACATTTATATCGTACTTTTAAGGTTTGCATAGGTGGTCTCACATAGCCCTGTGAGGCAGGTATTAATAGATGTCATTATCCCCAAAGTGAATCTCACAAGGATTAAGTGACATGTCAAAGGTCACATGATTAGGCAGCATCACCATTATCTCATTTCACAGATAAGAAAACTAAGGTTCAGCTAATGAGTGATCCTTTAGGGTCACATAGCAAGTTAGTATCAGGAGTGAATGGAGTCCAGGTCTTTTTAACTCCCAAATTCTTCATTCTATCTACCACACCTCACTCTTTCCACCCTCACCTAGATTGTCATGACAGCCTCTCCCCTTCCCTTCTCCCCCAATGAAGCACTGCCACCAAATTAGGGATTAAGACCCAGTTCATTGCATGGTGTAAGATGAGTGGAACAGTGGCTGTTCTAGACAAGACGTGTGAGGAAGGAGGTCAGGAAGGATCTAGCCACCAGTGGGCCCATGGCTTCCTATAAGTTTTGAAGACCCAGTGAAAGGAGTTTAGGGGTTAGGCTGTCCCTTCCAAACCCCTCTTCTGGAGTATAAGTGAGCTACAAACCCCTGGTTAGAATCACTCTTTTCAGTATACAGAGGGATTGATTTCACCTCCTTACTGGAATATAAACAGGCTTTAAATGGACTCTTGCTAAGTACCAAGACACTGACCTTATTCCTTCCCTCCCTTCCCCCCCCCCCCCGCCCCGAAACAAGAAGAAGAACCAGCAAAGAGTCTAGCACCCAAATGAGAGGGCCAGAGGACCTCTGAGATTCTGGAGGGTTGGGGAGACTGCATAATCAGAGAAGGCTACACTTGATGAGCTAGGCTCTCAGATGGGCCTCAAAGGGGAGGATTCCACTGGAGTCAGGAGGAGAAAGACTGAACAGTCCAAGGAGGAAGAATAGTTGTACCAAGTTAACAGCAGTGTTTTAGAGGTCAGAGGATTTAATACTAGAAGGGATCTTAATGGTCTCTTAAGTTGTCTTCCCATTTTGTAGATGAACTGAGTTCCAGAATGGTTAAGTATCTTGGTCAAGGTCACCTAATTGTGTGACAGAGGCAGGATTTGAACCCAGCTGCCTAATTCCAAATACAGGGTTTTCCCCACTATTCCACACTTGTTGGATATAACATCCTGAGCACAGAATTGGGGGAACAGTTGCTTTTATGGATTTGGCCCTAAGCAGGTGACAGGCCTCAGTATCCGAGTCTCTTATGAACCAGAGTCATTCCTAAATAGCCTCCCCAATAATAATAATTCAACTATGTGGATGAGGAAAGCACTGAACTTAGCCTCAGAAAACCCAAGTTCCTTTAGATCCTGCCTCAGATACCTATTATCTGGATGACAAGTCCTGTATTGTCTCTCAGCCTCAGCTGGCCTTTGGGGGTGAAAATGGCACTTAACTCATCAGGTTGTTGTGAGGTTCAAATGAATAACATGTGTAAAGCGCAAACCGAAATGCTAGTTCTTGTTATTATAAATATCTCTTCTGTAGAGAGCACTTTCCCCCACAAAAAACCTCTGTGAGGTATAGAGTGCCATGGGTATTATCCCCATTTTACAAGAAGGGGACCAAGGCTCAAAGAGACCCAGGGTCACCCACCTGATAGGTATTATGGGACCAGATTTGGACCCATGTCTCATTCCCAGTGCTACATACTTTTCATTGCACCATGGGCCTCTGTTTTACCACCTGCTAGCCAGATGGACCTTGAGAAAGTTAATAACTTTCTGAGGATCTCTCCCTTCAGTCTTTCCTCATCTCTAGTCTGGGAATGATAACCCCTGTCCTTCCTTCTTACCTCAGGGGTTGCTATGATCTCAGGAGAGGTATCAGGACACATGCAGAGTTCACACCAACATTTGCTGGATAGGAGAGAGAGACTAACCCTTGAGTGTCTCCCCTTTATTTCCCCAAGGGCTATGTCTTTGACTATGATTACTACAGGGAAGTCTTACATGACAGATGAGCAGAGATCAGGAATGATGGGATGTCTTTAGCCATAAGGAGGTGAAAGGGAAGGGGACTGGGGAAACCAGTGGCCATAGGCAAGGGGGAAGCCAGCATGCTATAATGCAGTTCAATCACCTCTGAACCTAGCACAAAGATCTGTACACAGTAGGCACTTAATAAGTGTTTGTTGAATTAAATTGAAAGCCAGGATTTAATGACTGAAGGCACTCTTTGTCTTGGCCGGGGAGAGTACAGAGGCTACTCTGAAACCAGAAGGCCCCAAAGGTACACTTTCAGAATGCCATCCTCCTCTCCCCAGCCCTGTCCCCCACACCAAGTCCACCAGGCTCTGCCCCTCAGACACTGGGGTTACTGACCAGAGATCTTCATGCTCAGCCTGAAGTTCTGTCCTCTCCCCTGTTTCTCTTTCCTCCCCTTCCTCCCCCTGCCCCAGCCCCAGTCCCAGCCTCAGCCTCAGCCTACTCTTGGCTGCCCGGGAGAAGGGGTTTCCGGCTCCCAGCTCAGGAGTGCAGTCAGGACCACTGTCCGAGGGAAGGCATGTGAACCCTGGGTTCTTAGTCCCCAGATCCACCACGGAGCCACTGTGTGGCCTGAGGCAAGTTGCTTGCCCTCTCTGTGCCTCAGTTTCTCTATCTGTAGACTGGAGGGAATGGGGGAATGGAGGGTGGGCAGGCTGGTCAGGGTGGGCAAAGAGAGAGTAGGTTGGCAAGGTCCATAACTTCCTCCCTTCTCCAGGTGGGTGCCCTCAGGTGCCCTTTTACCTTGAAAAATGATTTCTTGCTAGATCTTTACTACAGACCCTGTGAAGTAGATCAGACAGGTCTTGCTCTCCCCATTTAACATATGAGGAAATTGAAGCTTCATTGACTGTCCAAGTTCACACAGCCAATTCAATAGCAACCCTTCCCCTCCCCCTGAAAATCCCTCTTTTATTCCTCACCTGAGAGCCCTGCCCTGTTCTTAAATCTACCTTCCATTTTCATGGGCCACTGTTCAGCCTGTTTTAGGGGGGCTTCAAATCATCCAGAGGTCTTGGGCCTGATGTTTAAGGGTTGGGAGGAATTGGGAGGCTGGGGCCTGGGGTCCCTGGCAGTGTGGGCTGGGGGGATATGGAAGAAATCATTTCCCAGAAATAACCTGAGAGAGAAGGGAGGTCAAGATAGGGCCTTAGCCACTGAGCTGCTGGCCTCAGCCACAGTTCAGGCCACAGGGCTCCCTAAGGGGCCACATCTTTTCCCTAGCTCCCCAGTCCCTCTGTCCATCCCTCATGCACCCTCCATCAATCCATATGTAGTTTTTCTCCCTCCCTCAATTCACCCTCTCTCGCTCATCCATACTCTGTCCATTCCCCATCCCTCCAGTCCTTCTTACATCCTCCATCTCTGGTTTGGCCATTGGACCCTGGGGACACGCTGCCTGGGACACCCAGTCTGCAAGTCTCTGTCCTGTTTTGAAATTCAGGCTTTTCGAGCCCCGGGGCCGGCTCTCTCCAGTCCCCAGGGTGGTTCCTGTGAAGCGGCCACGGGTCACCATTCCTCTTGTACGGCGAATCAAAGCAACTCTACCTGTCAGACTCTTCGCCCGCTCCACCACCTCCAACAGTTCGACTAAGTTAAAGTGTGAGTGTCAGGGCTGGGATGATGTGGGAAGCAGCTGCTGTTAGACCCTTAACTTTCTCTCCAGGTGTTTTTTAAGATCTCTAAAACTTCTTTCCAGTCCCAGGGATCCCTGAACCAACCTCCCAACCACACCAGGGAACCCTCTCTCAGCATTCCCTCCCCCCCCCCCACCCCCCAAAAAAATCTTCAAGCTTTTTCCCTAGCAGGCTCTTGGGAACTTCCTTTCTTCACTACACAACTCTTAGGAAATTCCTTGCCCCTGCAGGGAAATCCTGTCAGTCCCCTGAGCCAGATCATCAAAGAGGAGACAAGATCTGAGAGGCCCTGAGAACATTGAGAGCTCCTCCAGATAAAATTTGACTTGAGTATGGGATGGTCAGAAGAGTCCTAGGAGGGGAGGGGAGGCAAGAAGCCTCCATTGAGTTCCATCAGTCCTGTAGGTGGTCTGCCCTGGAGAAATCACTTCACCTCTCTGAACCAGTATCCCTGCCCCCACAATGGGTGCACTGCTCCGTACATTTCCTGTTTTACCAGGTTATTATGAGGAAGATACTTTGTGAAACTTTAAAAAGTATTAGAATGTGAGGAGACAATGATACTTATAGGGCTCCAAGATTGGGTTAAGTATAAGGAATAACTTAAATGCTGTAATGACGGGATGAGGATAAGGTGTAGTCTGATTTCTTATTTACCCAGGGTCTGGAGGCCAGGAAGGTTTAGATGGGTAAGATTAGAGGGACAAAGGCTAGGATTCTTAATGCCAACAGTTTCTACTTTTTCATACTCTAAGTCCCAAGGGCCACATACTGAGAGGTTGAAACCTATCTCAGCTTCCTGGACTCCAGCTCTCTTAAATCAGAAAAGGCCTAGTTTAGGGCTTAAGGCAAAGGCAGAGGCCCTCATGCAGCTTCCCTGATGTTGTTGAGACCCAGTGAAAATTTGCTTTTGGTGGCCTAGCTCTAGAAGCCAGCAATTCAGCCTTAGTCTGAGCTCAACTCCCCCTGAGCCATAACTAGGGTAGAGCCATTAATATTTTGTTCTAGGGTGTGAAATTCAGAGCTTAGCACCATCTAGGAGCCCTCTTTCTCCTCTGCCAGACCTCACCCCTTGCAGCAGTTTCCTCCCAGCACTCAGTTTTTCATCTTTTAACAGTTTAAAAATTTCGTGGTGACCTGAGGTGGATTTCTCCCTCCAGGAGATGGTACTCTAAGTGAGCCCCTTATTCTTGCTTGCCCTGAGAGCAGAAATTGTCAGTTAGAGATCTGATAGTCTTGTCCCCCTGCTTATTGGTTCTCCTCTTGTACCACCAGTAAAATGTACTGAACTGCAGACCATCAAAACAGAACTGACCCAAATCAAGTACAACATTGAGGCCCTGCTGGGGCGGCTGGACCAGATCTCGGAGGAGCAGAGTCCTAGCACAGGTGAGATCCCTCCATTCCTGTTTCTTGAGGAGCTTGTTCCCTAGCTCAGTCCCAGGGAAGTACAGGGAATAAAGAAGAGGGAAGGGAAGCATAAAGGGAAAGATAAAAAGGACAGCTTGGGAGAGCAGAAAGAAGACTAGCTTTGCAGCCAAAGGCCCTGGGTTAAAATTCTACCTCTTCCATTTACTGCCTGTGTAACGTTGGGCAAATCACTTCCCTCCTTTGCAAAATGTGGGGCTTGGGCTAGATGACTGAGGTAGATTAATTCTCAGGTCTGTGTTCTGACATTTCTGGACGTATGAGGGGTGGGGCCTCATCTATCTGAAAGCCATTCCTAGACCCTAGACCCCTTAGTTCTAAAAATGTGGGGCTCTGAGACTGGTTTCACTTTAGTCTAGTGATCTTTTATTAGGTGGCTGCTGTATGCAAGGCCTTAGGCTGGTCACTGGTAGGGAAGGGAGCATCTAAGAGAAAAGTGATGACAGGTAAAAACTAGGGTTTCCTGATCAGGCTCCCAGAGGCCTCAATGCCCTCTTGTGGGCCAAGCTCTTCCTGATAGGGAGCCACCCTGCTCTGAGCCTTTGCTTCTTCCCTTCTCCCTCCCCGCAAAGATGGCAAGAAGAAGAGTGATGGCAAGAAAAGTGAGGCCACTCAGGAGGACACAGCTTCTGAGGCAGAGACACCCTTGGAAGAATTGTTGCCTGGGGATGAAGGTGATGAGGCGCTGGCTCAGGATGACTTCGAAGACTTGGTGAGGGTTGAGGGAGGACAAAAGCTGGACCCCTGAATGTCCAACCTTCAGTCTCCAAGGTTTGCCTAAAAGGCATAGGCTTGGAGGTCCATCCCCCCCGCCCCACCACCCCACCACTCCCAGTAAGAGGCACCTGGACAGGCGGCTTTCAGGTATTCATTTTGCTCCAATGTGGGGGAAACAAGGTTACTTCGAGAGCCTACCTGTCCCTACTCCTCTCCTAGTTCTTGCTTCCTTCTCTCTGCCCCATCCCCCACTATCCCTGCCCATTTCTCCCAATTCCTGTCCCTTTCCCAGCTTCTGGACCTAGCCTGTGCCCTTGTCCCTGCCTTTGTTTCCTGACCCAAAGACCAAAAAAAAACCCATCCCAGCATGTACACAGCTGTGTATTATCTATCATATCTATGTACATAGATAATTATATACAAAATAAAAACCAAGTAAATTTTTCTCATGGGGGAGGAGGGGGTCAGTCACTGGCAGCTTGGGGGAGGAGAGGTAGTGACCATGAGTCTGGGGGCCCAGGAGCATGGAGTGAACTCAGCAGTTAGGCTGAGACACAGACAAACTACCCCAAAGGACTCACTGTCAGGTCTTCTGGCAAACCCACAGCCCAAGGAACCATATGTACCCCCACACAGAAATGGGCTTGGAAACTATAAACTGAGTGATGCTTTTGGGGATCTCAGGGGCTCTTAAGCCACCAGCTGTTTTCTTTCTTTTCTTCTGTGTTTTATTAAAAGCTTAGCATTAAACTTAATATAACCATTGGAACTTTGCTCAGTATAGATTTATATTTAAATAAATGCCAGTGCCTAGTTTCCAATATAATTTCCTTTTAGAAATTATCATGGTACATTGAATAGGAGAGAAGCATAAACTTCATTCAAAAAAGCTGAGTCACTGGAACTCAAAAGAACTTACAAGTAGTTGTAATTCTATTAAATTCTGGCCATGCTGAAAGGTAAAAACAATCCCTACTAAGAGGAACACTTTCCAGTTGATATGCCATGTGACCTTGGGCTTCCTGCCCTGCCACCTCATCCTCCAACTCTGGCCTTGATTCACACTGCAGATGTAGAACATCTGAGCTTGAAGTAGCTGTAGAGACTACTTAAGCCAAACTCTTCATTTTTCAGAGGAAGAAACTGAGCCTTGGAGAGGCCACACAAGGCAGCTCTAAGACTAGAATCCTGTGACCTCTCCACAACCCCATGGGCCTTCTCTGTTTCTTCTCAATCAAGGTCTGGAGGCCCCAAGGTTGAAAACTGCCCCCATCTGTCCAATGAAATGTACCGCAGTGGCATGAGCTGCTTTTGTGTAGCTGGTGTCCTTTGTCCAAGCAGAGGCCAGATGGACACTCCCACCCTGCCCCATCAATGATATAAAGAGGCTGCTCGGAGGAGATTAAGCTCTTCGAGTCCACTTTCAGCACTGAGATTCTTATGAAATGGTTTATTGAGGACCTACTATGTGCAGGCACTGAGGACTCTTAAGTCCATCTGATTTCTCCTGATTTCTTTTAGTCTCTCTTCTCTTACCTGACCAGCCATAGCACAGCCAAAGCACAGTAGCATTGCTCTTGGGCAGTTCTTTTGCTAGACAGCCATAGTTGCACGCCAAGCATAGACTCTTAAGTCAGAAGGGCTCCAGAAGTTTCAAGTTCATCTTACATTCTGCTGTCTCCTTGAATTCTTCCAGTGATTGGAGGCTCATTATCTTTCCCTTCTCTTTCATTTCCTTTCTTTTTTTAAATGTTCTGTTAAAAGCTTAACATTAATACCACCACCTAGTTTGGCTTAGTAACTTTTGACATTTACATTAATTTCAGCACCTAAAGTACCATATTTTTTTCATCAGGATTTTTCAACCATTCGTTCTCATTTATTTTTTTCTTTTTTATGGTCAGAGTTCCTCTGTGCACTCTTCTTGTTCTGCTCATTTTTCTTTGTATTATTATGTAAAGATCTTTCCAGACTTTCTTTGATTTTTCATACTTGTGTCAACTGCACTATGGTATTCCATTACATTAATAGGCCACTTCCTATTTAATTTTCTCTTATTGTTGGGCACTTAGGACCTTTCCAGTTTTTTACAGTTGCAGATGACTATGAAAATCTTTATGCAGATAGCCCTTTTATTTTTTATAACACACTCATGGGATGTATCCTCAACAGTGAGATTATTTGTACAACTTTAATTTTGTACTAGATGGCACTCAGAAAAGATTCTGCATTGTCTGCATTTCCACCAGCAGCGAATGAGGGGAGGATACCTATTATTCCACAACAATTTGCCACCATTGGGTTTCCTTTTCATTATTTTTTCTAGTTTGAAGTGTAGTAAAACAACCTAAGAATTGCTTTAATTGACATCTCTGATTATTAATAATATTGAGGAGTTTCATGTCTTTCAAGGCAGCCTCTCATCCCATTGTTGAAAAGCTTTGATTTCTTTAACTATTGAGCCAAAATGCATATCCCTTTAGGTTTTCTTCCTTTCTACTTGCCCCCTCCCCCACTGATCCTGTTTTTGCCTTTCAAAGTACAAATCAACTCCTCTTCTCCATGATAGCTCTTCAGATCTTTGAGGACAGAAATCACATCTCCATGAAGTCCTATACTTCTCAGGCTAAAAATCCCTGGCTTCTTCAATGAACCATATGGTCCCGACTCCACTATTCATCCTGGCTGCTCTCTTCTGTGTGTTCCATCTTGTCAGTGCCCCTTACAACAATACCAACCCCAAACTGAACATAGCCCTTCACATGTGTTAACCTATTGTCTCCCTCCCTCCACTGTCCCCTCCCCTCTCTCAGGACAACAGCCGATACACAGAGCTGGATGAACTGACTCTGCAGTAAATGGTATGAGGCCTGGAGGGACTGAGGTTTGGGAGGAGGGTGGGGTGGGCTGGAATTTGGGTTCATGGAGGTTTTATGGGTCCCATCAAAGGACCTCTAGCCTAAAGTCAGTTTTTCCAGCACTGACGAGAATACTGTAATAAGAACTTCCTCCCTCTCCATTCACCCTGTTCCTACTCATGGGCTTCCCACAATGATTGTTAAGGTGGGTTAATTGAGTGCTTGTCAGTTTTGGGGGCCTGGCTTCCCCTTCTACTCCCTAACCTGACCTTGCTCCACAGGCCTGAGATGGTGTCCAGGACCTCTTAAGCCACCAAAAAATGCCCCTTTTCCTTCTCCAGGACATTAACCGTCCCCACCTACTACTCATCCTTCTCTAGGCACCCCAGGATTCTTTTCCCAAGGATGAAATGTCCTCAGCATCTTGCATCCAACTAAAGAAGCATTAAATTGCATCAGGAGAAGCCCATAAGTCTCGTCTTAAAGCTGATGGAGAGTTGTTTGTTTGGTTTTTTTTTCCCCCTCTGTCTCTGGCCTACTGGACAGGAAGGGATCATAGATTCAGAGCATTTTACATATGAGGAATCTCAAGCCCAGAGGGGCTAAGTCACACAGCCAATGTGTTGCGCAGGATTTGACCCCAGCCCTTCCCGTGTCCAAGTTCAGCTCCGTCCACTGCCTCATGCCTTATTGTCAATGCTCCCTCCCCAGTGCTCAGCTGTGCCACTAGGTCACCGTTATTAATAAATAATTGCTATCATTTATAAAAGTGCCTGACATATATTCTCTCATTTGATCCTGACAATATATCCCCGTGTGGTGTTTTCGTTATCCCCTTTTTTTTTTCTGAAGAAGAAACTGAGACCGAGCCAAGTTAAATGACTTATTGGGGAGGGGGAGGAAAGGGGGGGTCAGAGAGCTAGCAAGTGTCTGAAATTGGATTTGAACTCAGATCTTGCTGACTTTGTTTTCCAGACACTTGTGTCCTCTCCCACCTGACCCCCAGAACCTCACTTTCCCTTTTTTGTAACAGACTATGTAAGAAAAGGGATAATAAGCAGCAGCTACCATTTGTTTAGTAATAATGGCTGACGTTTAGTACAGCTTTTTAAGAGTTTTGGAGTTCTTTACCCACATCTCATTTTATTCTCACAACAACCTCCTCAGGTAGGTATTTGGAATGTTAGTAGCCCCATGTTATAAATTAAACCAAGGCATTTAAGTGGTTGAGTATTGGAAGTAGGATTTGGTGCCAGCTCTTTCCTCATTTCAAATCCAAGACTTTTTACAATGCACCAATTTTCCTGTAGCACTTTCTTCACAATTGTCTTGTGAGACAGATAATGCAAGGATTATTAGCCCCACTTTACAAAGAAGACTGAGGCTCTCAGAGGGGGAAAATGACTTGGCCCAGGACTCAGACCAGCTCTCCCAAATCCCAGGCCCCAGGCTTTTCCCCCTCTGCTGCAAGGCTTCTCAATATGCTTCTCACTGGGATGCAAACTCCCTGATGCTCCCTGTTTCGGTGGTGCTTTTATCTCCACACTCAATGAGAAACCCCAGGCAGGAATTGACCCATTCATAGCCTCCAGACAGCCTGCTCTGTTTTGCTTCAAACCAGTGTTTCTTCCTTATGTTCCATTCTCACAGCGGGATAGGAGGGACTACAGGCTGACCCGAGGAGGACGGTATGAGGGCAAACCCTGACCCTGGCCCCCTGAGCCAGGCACCCATCACCCCCCAACCCCCCAGGTGCCATCATCCCCAACTGGGCAGCGGAGGAGAACTGTGGGTCCGACGGCTTCCACCCACCTGTCACCCATCAGTGCCAAATCCAGCCAGCCCCTTCTCCAGATGGACCTGGTACCCTCAGCAGCTCACCTGGGCACCTTCCTGCTGGAGCAGATAGCAGGAAATCTCTCCCCCAACCTCCCACCCCTCAGCCCCCCAACTAACTGCCTTCCTTCCTGCCTGGGACTGGCTGGGCAGAGCACAGAAGCTGTATTATATCCTGGACCAGGACACTGCAGGGCTTTGGGATTTTCTAGGGGTTTGGGGAGGGCAATCCACAAGGCGGGGGACTTCACAATGACCCTGATAATAAAGAGTTTGGATCCTGAATGTTCAGGTGGATTGGATGCTGCGTTTGTCTTCAGAGCCATCTTTCATACCATTGGCATTAAGGCAGAGAGTTGCTTATCAAATTATTCAAAGCTAGGGAGGGAATTAAGAATCTGTTGGAAAACAGAATTTGGTTCCCTAAAACACCTCAGCAGGCTGGAATGCTAGATCTTCAGAATCGAATCGAATAGGGGTAGATTGAAAGTCCTAAGATTGGGTGCAAAAAGCCAGTTGTATGCGGACTCTAAGCTCCCCTTCTGGGGCTAAATCCTATGATCCTGAGTTCACGATTGGGGGAGATAGGATTAAATAGGGATTAGTGTGAAAAACCTGGGCGTTTGAAATGACCAGCTTACTGTGCGGTTCATAGTGTGAATAAGGCAGCCCGAAACGTTAGGGTGGCTTTAGGTTACAGATACACGTGATAGAGACCCAGCATCCCGAGGGATGGGATGTGCTCGTGCTCTCTGCCCCCATCAGATCCCGTATGGAAGTTGTGTCCAGATCTAGGGCCACATTAGAAAAAGCACAGACGAACTGGGTCATGTCCATGGCGAGGATGGAGGGGGGACTGGAAGCTTCTGTGCTTCACAGATCCTCTGAAAGAACCGGGGAGATTGAAAGACATAAGGGGGGCGTGACAGCCGGCGTCAGATACCAGAAAGGTGGGCGTTCATAAAGAGGGGTTGGGTTTGTCCTACTTGGTCTTAGGGACCATTGCAGGGGGAACAGGGAAACGGTTTGGGCCTCCATAGGAGGAGGAGCTTGCTGCACAATTTGAGCAATACAAGGCAATGGGCTACTTTGATAGTCCCCCATCACTGGAGGTCTTCGAGCATCTGCTGGACTTCTCAGGGATGGGTGCACTGGGTAGGGGATTTGACTTGACTCTCCCAACTCTGGGATTCTATGATTCCACTTTATTAAAACGCTTATCTTTTGTCAATCCTCTGCTTGATTCCTTTCCTCCATCCCTGGACTGTTGGCTCCATGCTATTCCTCTGCTGGGATTTGTCATTCTCCAGTGAAAGTTTTTAAGGCCAACGTGTCTGGGCTCCGCTCTCCACTGCAGGCCGGCGACACGCTTAGGAATGATGTTACAGGGCATTACCAGGCACGAGTGTCAGTTCACTGTGGCATGCACGCTTGTTTGTGTTTGTACGTGTGAATGCCATCAGCTTCAGAGGCCAGCAAGGGCGTGGGGCACAGCGTCTGTTATGGAGGATTTGAGAGACTTGGAAATTGCCGCCTGGAGCCAAAGTGCCAGTGAAGAAAAGCCCAGAGAGATGCAAACCGTGGGATCTGGGACAGATCCCTTACCTTTTTTTTTTTTAAACCCTCGCCTTCCATCTTGGAGTCAATACTGTGTATTGGCTCCAAGGCAGAAGATTGGTAAGGGTAGGCAATGGGGGTCAAGTGACTTGCCCAGGGTCACACAGCTGGGAAGTGTCAGGCCAGATTTGAACCTAGGACCTCCCGTCTCTAGGCCTGGCTCTCAATCCCCTGGGCTACCCAACTGCCCCTCCTTTACCTTTTCTGGGCTATAGTTTGCCCATCTAAGAATGCAGTGAGGGGGTGGATCTAATGAGGGTCTTTCCAGAACAGGCATTGTGGGATAATATGAGGAAAAGTGGAGCCAGTCTCCCATCGGCCTGACCCAGGCAACCAGAGGAGGCAGGATCTTTTCCCTTTCTCTTCAGCATGCCCCTTGTGAAATCCTTGGTGTTAGGGGAGGTTTGATAGCTGAGGAGTAGAGACAGGAGAGGTTCGTTGCTTCCTGAACCACAGACTGACCCCATCCAAGGCCCTTGTGCTGCACATTCCGGGTCACCCAGGCCTCAAAGGTTAACTAGGGTCCTAGGATCAGCTCTGGAGGGCTTCATTCCTTTGAGTGAGCTTGAGGAATACAGAAATGTCCCCTTCCCCTCCCCCCCCCAACTAAACTGACAAGACAATTCCATTTTAGGACCTGTCAATGGGTTGTTTTGAAAAGAGTTTGGGGATTTGACATTAGATAACCTGGTTTCGATTCCTCCCCATCCATTAGTTACTTCGAACAAATAACTAGCATTTCTGGGCCTCAGTTTCCTCATCTGTAAAATGAAAGGGTTGGACCAGTTGATCTCTAGTGTCTTCAGCTCTAAATTGATGATTTCCATTCACTCATGTCTGAGGGGAGCATTTGTTGATCTTAAAAATGCTTGAACCAGTAAAGAAAAGGAAACTGGAGCAGGGTGGAGAACTTGGCCAGATGCCATGGAGTAGATGGAGAAAATCGGCTTTGATCCATCATCTCTTTGTGTGGCACTTGGTTGTTTCCCAGGAAGAAGAATTTACCTTTAGAGAGGGATTGGAACCCCTGTTCTGGAAAGATTTCAAGGGACTTTCACTAGGTGATCTGTTGCCCTTCCCATATCTGTACTACAAATCTGACAGCACTTTCAGAATTTTCTAGGCAACAGTCATAAGAGTATATGGAGGGGGGCAGCTGGGTAGCTCAGTGGATTGAGAACCAGGCCCAGAGACAGGAGGTCCTGGGTTCAAATGTGGCCTCAGACACTTCCCATCTGTGTGACCCTGGGCAAGTCACTTCACCCCCATTGCCTAGCCCTTACCTCTCTTCTCCTTAGAACTAATACACAGTAGTGATTCCAAGATGGAAGATAAAGGTTTAAAAACAAAAAGTATATGGAAGCTGAACTCTACAAAATAATGCCACAATTTTGCTAAGTTGAGAAAGGTGTGCAGTGGTCACCCTGAAGCACATAAACCACATGGTGGGGATTCCCAACTCAACAGCAACCATATTGTATGTTGAGACACATCCAGAAGACCAGGAGAAATTTCTAACTCGCTACAAAGGTGTCAATATTTTTAAAAAATACTTCCTTGTGTTGAAAATAGAATTCTTAACTAA
The DNA here is from genome assembly GCF_016433145.1 of Gracilinanus agilis. Classification (NCBI taxonomy): domain Eukaryota; kingdom Metazoa; phylum Chordata; class Mammalia; order Didelphimorphia; family Didelphidae; genus Gracilinanus; species Gracilinanus agilis. The sequence continues at coordinate 348,788,050 of NC_058131.1, read as the reverse complement.
TCCTAGGAATAAATGACAATTACTCATGAAAAGAAGATGGCAATGGATTAACAATTATAGATGTTGTAAGCCTAGCAAGACCTCTGACAAACCCATAGGGACTTCTCTATTTCTGGTGAAGAAAAAAGAGAAGGATAAGATTGCTAGTCAATCCTTTACTTGCTATGAAAGGAGCCCTCTCCATTTGAGTCCATAGAGAAGAAATTAAGGACATGAATGCTTCCTACTGTTCCGTCCTATCAAAGGGAAGTGAGCCAGGACGGAGAGCACCCTCTTATCTGCCCAGAAGGGAAGTGAATAAAAGGCTAGAAAATCTGTATCTTGTCCCACTACTACTACTGGCCAAGCCACATCAGAGCCTGTGGGGTTCCTTTTTAACATTTGCCTACCTGCTAAGCTCTTTTAGCACTGATGATCATAGAACATTTTGTGCCATTTCCAAGGAGAGTCAGTTTTGAATCAGGAAGGTCCTACCTTATTCAGAAAGCTGTCCCCTCAATCTCATCGAGAGGGAACCATACCTACCAATATGTCTGTAGCCAGGGTAGAGTTGAAGGGTTGAAATGCCTTTCCAAACAAGACTAGCAGATACCAATTCTTAATTATGATAAAAGCCACGTGGTACAGTGGGAAGACCAGTGCTCTAGAGGGCAACTAGGTGGCTTGGTGGATTTAAGAGGCAGGTCCTGGGTTCAAAACTGGCCTCAGACATTTTCTAGCTGTGTAACCACTTAATCCTGATCGTCTAACCTTTGCCTTTCTATCATAAGAGTTGTTACAAAGACAAGGTAATGGTTTAAAAAAAAAAAAAAAAGGTAATGCTCTAGAATCTAGATGAGCCAAGTTCAAATTAGTTGCTTTTACCTATGAGCCTCAGTTTACCTCATCTGAGAATAAAGTTGTCAGATTGGATGGCCTTCAGCTCTGGATGGCATCCTATGATACTGTAGTGTTAAAGGATGGCTGAACAGAGGAGGTTGTGAAATAATGCTAATGGATTAGAAATGATTTCATTTTTATTTGTCAGTGTGTCTAGTCTTGGGGTCAAATATGTATGTAAACATACACACAGAGTTTGGCTCTACAAAGGTATAGCAGAAAAGATACCAAAAATTATAATATTTTTTGAAGGCAAGGGATGATTATTGGTTCTTTATTTCCTTTCTTCCTTCTTAGTGACAACTCTTAAGACAGAAAGGCAAGGGCTAGGCAAGCAGGGTTAAGTGACTTGGCCAGGATCATAATCAAAAACGTGTCTGAGGCCAGATTTGTGATTCTTTTCTTAATTGTATCTTAGTGGCTTTCCTAGGATTTAGAACCACACTTTGGAAATGATGCAGTCTAATGTCTTCATTGTCCAGAGGAGGAAATGAAACCCCGAGGGTGGGGCCTTCCCCAAGGTGACCAGAAAAGAAAAGAATAAGTGGGAAAGCATCCACGAAGTATTTATTAATTGCCAAGCACCGTGTGAAGCTCTGGGCATGCACATCCATAAGCAAGACGGTCCCTGCCAATATAGAAAGGGAAGCAGTGGTCAGGCATAAGCATTTTGGTTTGGGAAGTCATAGGGATGATGAGTGGAGCCATCATAGAGGAGTTGGATGACATTCCCTTTCCGATAGCAATGATTGTGGTTCCAGAACTGGGAGAGTGGGAGAAAGGGATGGGGCAGGAAGGGATGTCTCACAGGAGGAGAGTTGGCAGCCGCCCCATAGAGGAAGCTCTATCACATTCCTGACAAGTGGTGGCTGTCCAGCCTCTGCTCAAAGACCTTCAAAGAAGGGGAATCCAGTGAACGGTGTGGGACAAGCCTCCTCGCTTTTGAACAGCTCCATTGGGGTGGCAGATCGTTCCTGAAAGCAGGTCTAAACCATTGCTCCTGGTTCTACCCTATGCAGCCAAGCAGAATAATTCAAATCCCTTCCCCTACCTAACAGCCCTTTCAAATGCTTGAAGGCAACCATCACCCCCATTCCCCACCCTCTAGCCGTGTTGCAGTGGCGAGGCCAAAGGCAAGACGTCCGGGGTAGAATAGGAATCATGGCTAGCCCTGGCCAGTTAGAGTGGCATCAACCAAGATGATGCTGGGCAGGGTCAAGGCGTGAGGACCGGAGCTCAGAAGTCTTCTAAGAGAAGGGAGTCATCCTAGGTAGAGGATGAGGACTGGTAGTTGGGAGTCCCCAATCAGTAGAATGTAAGCATACAACAACCACATATGTTGGAAGGGTTCGCACGGTAGGGGTGGACGAAGGTTGGAAAAGAACCCTCAGTTCTATTCACTGTGAACTTGGGCTGATTTGCAACTTCTGCCAAATAAGAGCATCAAACGCTTTTACCCTGACTTGGAAAAGGGGTTTAACGATGTCTTCTCTGTGAATCCATGTTTATTGTCAACTGGCTGATCAGTGTAACCAGGAAAGAAAGGGGGCCGCTTATGCAGAGAAGAGGGAGGATGCAACAACCCACCCACTATTTCAAAAGCAGCAACCAGGGAGGTACTCCAGTGTGTTGGCCGAACCCTGTGGATGATTTACAGAAGGCCACGGACAAGGCTTGATCAGGATCCTCCAGGGTAACCCCTTTACCAGGTGACAGCAGGTACCCTTTGGGCTACTGGCCCTACAAACCTGGGCAGCGGGGAGGGAGGAGGAGCTCTTAAAACTGGATAGAAAAGGCACAAGTGCCAGGTTAGGGCTTTGAGCTTCTCCTTCCTAGTTAAACACTCGGGGAAAGAGACACCCAGGTAGAGTGGGGTGGAGAAAGAGAACCTCAGTGACCGGGTGTGGGTCCCAAGGCCATGATCTAGGAGCCAAGGTGAGCTTCAAGAATTTGGAAATGAATGCTCTTTGCTGGTCGTACAATTACATCAGGAAATGGCCTACCTTGGGGCCAACTTAGAGGCAGAGTACATAGCATATTCTAAGTAGAAATAGCAGGAAGCCAAGAGCCAGGTTCTGCTGCCTCTGCCTCTAGATAAGCCATTTATTAAGCTCTCCAAGCCCGAGTCTCCCCACCTTTCAGATGGGGTTAATAATCCTTCTGGCCTGTCTGCTTCACAACGGCAGGGGATGCTAGCCTGACAGAATGTGTAAGAAAACACTTTATAGCCTCCCAGATCACTTATGAAAGAATCAAAGAGAGACAAAAAGAATCTTTTATGTGCAACGATTTTTGTGGTAGCCAACTGTTAAACACAAAGGGGGTGTCTCCCCATTGGGGAGTAGCTAATCAAATTGTGGTATATGAATGTGATGGAATTTTACTGTGCCATAAGAAACGATGAAATATACAATTTGAGAGAAAACTGGAAAGACTCCTACATCCTGCAGAGAGAAGTGAGCAGAACTGGAACAATTTATATAACAATATTATAGAGAAAAAAACCCAACTTGGATAGACTTTAGAACGAGGATCAATGCAATGGGAAACCACAAGTCCAAAAGAATGAAGATAAAGCACGTGGCTCATTGCCCAACAGGGAGGCGATGACTTTTTAAAAATAATATAATTTTTTCTTTATTTTATTCCAGTAACAAATTTACACATAACTTTTCCATGGTTACATGAACCTTGTTGTCTCTCTCCCAGAGCTGACAAGCAATTCCACTGGGTTATATATATTATCACTCAAATTCTATTTCCATATTATTCATTTTTGTAATAATCTTTTAAAACCAAAATCCAAAACATATACCCAAATAAACAAGTGAAAAATTGTATGCTTTTATCTGCATTCTGACTTCAGAAGTTCTTTCTCTGGAGGCAGATAGCATTCTTGGTCCCAAGTCCCTCAGAATTGTCCTGGATCATTGTATTGCTGAGAGAGCACTTGATCTTTCCACAATATTGCCATCACTGTGTACAATGTTCTCCTGGTTCTGCTCATTTCACTCTGCATCATTTCACTGAGGTTCTCCCAGTTCACATGGAATTCCTCCAGTTCTTTATTCCTTTGAGCTCAATAGTTTTCCATCACCAAGAAATACCACAATTTGTTCAGCCATTCCTCAATCGATGGACAGCCCCTCATTTTCCAATTTTTTTGCTACCACAAAAAGCAGTTATAAATATTTTTGTATAAGTAGGTCTCCCCCCCCTTTTATTATCTCTTTGGGATACAGATCTAGGAGTGGTGTTACTGGATCAAAGGGTATGTATTTCTTTATAGCCCTTTGGGCTTAATTCCAAATTGAAGAAATAAATTTATTTTTTTAATTGAAATTCTTTAATCAATTAATTAATTAATTTAGGATATTTTTTCATGGTTACATGATTCCTGTTCTTTTCCTCCCCTCGTAGCCAATGCGCAGTTCCACTGGGTTTTACATGTCATTGGTCAAGACCTATTTCTGTATTATTGATATTTGCACTAGGGTGATTGTTTAGTCTACATTCCCAATCATATCCCCATTGACATGTGATCAGACAGTTGTTTTTCTTCTGTGTTTCTACTCCCACAGTTTGAAAAGATAAATTTAAATGGGGAAAGCGTCAGACATTTTTGGACATAGCAGATGTCAAGATTTGTTTTGCTGGACTATGGAGATATGCTTTTTTTTTTTTTTTTTTAAACCCTCACCTTCTGTCTTAGTATCAATTGTAAGGCAGATGAGCATTAAGGGCTAGGCAATGGGGGTCAAGTGACTTGCCCAGGGTCACACAGCTGGGAAGTGTCTGAGGCCGGATTTGAACCTAGGACCTCCCATCTCTAGGCCTGGCTCTCAATCCACTGAGCTACCAAGCTGCCTCTTTTTTCACGTTTTTTTTTTTAAATTTTATTCGCTGGGGTAAGGGGATAGTTAGTGGGAGGGACACAAGAAAAAAATTCAAGTATTTTTATTTTTTATTTTATTTTATTTAAACCCTTACCTTCCATCTTGGAGTCAATATTGCATATTGGCTCCAAGGTAGAAGAGTGGTAAGGGCTAGGCAATGGGGGTCAAGTGACTTGCCCAGGGTCACACAGCTAGGAAGTGTCTGAGGCCAGATTTGAACCCAGGACCTCCTGTCTCTAGGCCTGGCTCTCAATCCACTGAGCTACCCAGCTGCCTCCTTCAAGTATTTTTAAAGGTATTAAAAAACTAGAGTCTACATTTATAAAAATTAAATAGTGACAAGTGTATACACATACATACATATGCATATACAGATATATAGCGTGTCCCAAAAGTTTTAGTACAGTTTTTAAGCTACTGAAACTTAAAAAAATATACGCATATCTCACAATATAAATGGGATGTCCCAAAAGTCTTGGTGCAATTTCTTTTTTTAACCCTTAACTTCTGTGTATTGGCTCCCAGGTGGAAGAGTGGTAAGGGTGGGAAATGGGGGTCAAGTGACTTGCCCAGGGTCACACAGCTGGGAAGTATCTGAGGCTGGATTTGAACCCAGGACCTTCTGTCTCTAGGCCTGACTCTCAATCCACTGAGCTACCCAGCTGCCCCTTGCAATTTCTTTTTAAGCCCTTACTTTCCATCTTAAAGTCAATATGAAGTATTGGTTCCAAGGAAGAAAAGTATTAAGGATGAGGCAATGGGGATCAAGTGACTTGCTCAGGATCACACAGCCAGAAAGTGTCTAAGGCCAGATCTGAACCCAGGACCTCCTGTCCCTAGGTCTAGCTCTCTATCTACTGAGGCACCTATCTGCTCTGATGCATTTTTATTAGTTTTATGCAGTTTTAATTAGTATTTTATTTTATTATATTAATTTTTATAATAGCAATATATTATATAATACATATTATATAACATACATAATAACAAATACTATAATAATAAAAAGGTTATTATTATCTTAATTAGTAACATTAAGACTTTTGGGACACCTTGTCTCTGTGCATGGTATATACGTATACACACATATATGTACATATGAGTGTGTATATTTGCACCTAGAGGTGGGTACTTTCCCCCCGCATCTGTAATTCCATGGGGGGAAATCTTTTAGTGTCAAAACTCCCTGTGCTTGTGCAGCTTGGCAATTTAACTATAAGTTCTCTTCTTGGGCGTCCAGAAGGGGGACACGAATGACAGTCTGTTACTCTCTTGTTCAATTCTACATACACTTTTAGAAAACTACCCAACAGAAGTTCATGGTCTTATATTCAAAGCTTTTTTTTGCATATTGAAATATTAATGTTTGTGAGTGACCATGAAGTTCATCATTTAAAAAAAAGCATTTTAAACACTTGTAAAATGTGTTTAAAAACTTGAAAAAAGGACCCTTTGGGTAGTTTTAGAGTTTCCTGGAGAACTAAGACTTAGTGACATGGCCACAGGCATACAGCTGGTATGTGACCCCTTCAGGGTCTTTCTGACCTGAAGGTCAGTCTTCCATTTACTATACCATACTGCCTCTTAGGATAACAAGGAGAATTAATAATCATTGTCATCATTTCCAGAGGTGATTGGACCTATGAGTTCATTGGTATAGGGCAGTGATGGTGAACCTATGGCACAAGTGCCCAAGACAGCACACAGAACACTCTGTGGGCATGTGGCCACCCTCCCCCACCCCCCCAGTTCATTACTAGAAAGGCAGAGGGACCTGGGCAGAGCTGCTCTTCTCCCCCTCTCCACCATGCATAACAATATCCCCCACCCCTCTGCTCAGCAGCCAATGGGAGTGCACAGGGGGTAAGGTGCGTGGCTCACAGGCAGCAGAGCTGGAGGGGAGCAGAGCACTCACCACTCCCCTCCCCCCCTACACTTACTGAGGGCATTCGTCACTTTATCCGCCCTTCTGTCCAGCAGCCCAATGGGAGCCCTTCCTCCCTCTCCTATGTGGAGTAAAGGGAGGAAGGGAGACTGAGGGGTTGGGCATACCGTGTGTGTGTGTGTGTGTGTGTGTGTGTGTGTGTGTGTGTGTGTGTGTGTGTGTAAGGGCATGGCACTTGGTGGTAGTGGGGTGCAGCACTTGATCTCTAAAAGGTTCACCATCACTGGTATAGAGAATCCCCACTGAATTAACTCCCTGATAATTAGGAAATATTTAACAAAATAAATACAAATACAATAAAAAAAAATGAACATTCTCTATTAAGGTAGTCTGGCACCTATTTTGTAATTTGGAGTCTTACAGAATCGTCTGAGGATGCTACGAGATTATGTGAACTGGCCATGGTCTCATACCTTGTATGTGTCAGAGCTGACCACCAGTCAGAGGTAGAATTTGAACCCAAATCTCCCTGGTTTTGACACTGATTGCTTAATATAATAGCCATACTAGTTGACCGACTGACTGACAATGCCTTCAATATTTATTAATCACATACTATTTGCTAAGTGCTGGAGACACAAAGGCAAAGCTAACTCTTCCTCTCACAGAACCCAGTCTAATGTTAAGAGAAGCATGCAGATGACTGCACAAACAGGGCACATGGGAGGCAGCCTCCAAAGGAAGCTGGAAAGGCTTTTTGTAGAAGGGAGCACTATAATAATGATGATGCTTAAACACTTTTAAGGGCTGCAAAATGATTGTCTAGACTTGCGTTGGTGAGCCTATGGCATGTGTGCCGAAGGGGACCGCTCCCCTCCCCCTCTCCATCACTCCGGAGGTCATTTCTCACAGGCTCCGCCCCTCTGCTCAACAGCCAATGGGAGCGCTTCCTCCCTCCCCTGTCTGGGCTAAGGGGGCGGCTCAATTGCTGCGTGAGGATGCAGTTTGAGCACTGGCTCTCTAAAAGGTTTGCCATCCCTGCTCTATATGGTCTTAGATACCGTTATCTATCATCCCTTAGTCCTAAGAGATCATTTACATTAGAAATGGTGGCTGGTAAAACAGGGATCAGGAATTTAATTTAGGGGAAAACAAGTTTAATCTGCATATGCCTAAGAAAGAAAGGGATGGGAACCCCAGAGCAGAAAGGTAATGTGGTCCATGTGGAGGCTGGATGGAAAGGGGAGGTCCGAGGAGTCTGAATCCTCAAAGAAGCCCCACAGACATCCATGCCAGGTCTAGGCAAGCCTAGAGCCTGGGAAGCTCCGAGCAGCTGTTTCCATGACAACAAGCGAGGTCTGCTGGGGGCGTGGTCTGAACGGGAGGCCCGTAGCGCAGGAGCAGGCTGCCCTCTGGCGGCCAGTCGGTGTCTGCCTTTCACAGAGATGATGCCTTAAGACGCCAGAGTAAGGGAACAAGTTTCTCACGCTCCCCTTGTAGAGGAGCCCCTTCTCTGCCCCCCAGTGTGGCCAGAAGCCTCAGAGGGTGCTATCTGTGATGCCCCCTCCCCAGGCCTGACGGAGCTGCCTTCGTCCGACCTTCCATCGTTCCCCGCCCGTTCTCAGCCACGTAATTTTGAGCAGAAACAAAATGTCTACTTAAGACACCTTATTCTGGCAGGGATGGGAAGGCAGTGCCTGCTCCCTCCCCAGCTCCCCACGGCCAGTGCCTTTGCCACCTCCCACGTTCCTTCTCAGTTTCCCATTCAGTTCCCTCTTCTTGGTTATCTTCTTTGTTTGCTACCCTCACCTTCCATCTTAGAATCAATACATAAAATACTTAGAACCAATACATGGGTTCCAAGGCAGAAGAGTGGCAGTGGGGGTTAGGTGACTGGCCCAGGGTCACCATGCTAGGAAGTGTCTGAGGCCAGATTTGAACCCAGGACTTCCGTCTCTCTGCCTGGCTCTCAACCTACTGAGCCCCCCAGTAATAAGATCTTTATCCTAGCATGCCTAATGGTCCTGACACTCTCCTCTTTACTGATATCAGTTTAAAGATGTTGCTGATTGTGTGGCACTTTAAGGCTTTTCACAAAACTTGTAACACTCTAGCCTACACTGCCAACTTGCTTCCATTCCTTGCTTCCCTGTGCCCAGTAGTCTCCTTCTCTCCCTTTGCATGTTGAATTGGTCAGTCAGCTCCTAACTCAGAATGCCACCTTCACAAAGCCTCCTCTGATCTCTGACTATTCAATGTTCCAGACTTGGACTGGAAAGGTCCTCACATCACAGGTCAGATAGTCCAACTCTTTCATTTCACAGGTGAGCAAACTGAGGTCCAGAGAAAGATTCAGTGATTTCATTAGAGCTCACTTTTCTAGAGCACCTTACCTATCTCATTTGTTCCTCGTAACTCTTGAGATAGATGCAATGATAATCCTCATTTTACAGGCCAGGAAACCGAGGCCCATTTCCTCAGATTAGGTGATTTGTTCAGAGTTGCACAACTAGTAAGTATCAGAAGCAGAATTCAGATCCAGATTCTGCAGCCTCCAAGTTCGACCCTTCATTAGCCATTATGGCATCCTTCCTCTCAAGCTGTCCAAATTCATACAGCTGGTACGGAGAATTCCCTATTCTTTGATTCCAAATCCAGTGCTCATTTCATAGCACTGCCCTTCCTTCTCCGAACTCAGAGTACCTACTGCACCTGTGTATCAGAGCTAATCACATTTATATCCTAATAAACTTGCTCAAAGTAAGAATCACCTTAGCTAGGTGTAGCTTCCCCGGCATCCAGTAGACTTGTGTATACTGTAGTCACTTAATAATTGCTAGTTATAGTTATCCACTATTTTGCCTGAAGTAGGAACAGCCCCCCACAGATGATCATTATGTCTTTGGTGCTGACCCTCTCCTGCTTACCATTTTCCTAGAACCATGTTCCAGCCTCTTGGGTGCTTTCTGCTCATCTGTGAGCCGAGGTTCATGTTGGGGACTGTTCATGTAAGTGGCATTTATTAAGCACCCTCTATGTGACAGGCACTGGGAATACAAACAGAACAGCTTCTACCCTCATGGAGCTTGCATTCTGGGTGGCCACATCAATCTTCTAGAAAATGCCGTAAAAAACATACAGAATAAAGAATTTCGTGTGAAGCGGGTTGCCAAGTGGAGGGAAGGGGACAAGAACTCTGCAGCAAATGAGCTGGCCTTTAAAGAAGCCAGGGATTTTATGGGGCAGAGGGGAGCACATTCCAGGTCCATCTTTTTCAAAAGCATGGAGATGGGGAGCAGAAAGTGGACTCGTTTGGGTAAAATACAGGCTATGTTAAGGAGTGTGATAGGCTATAAACTTGGAAAGGCAGGCTAGACTTAAGTGTTGCATTTTATTATATAGGCAAGTCACTGAAGCTTTTTTTTTTTTTTAAACCCTTAACTTCTGTGTATTGGCTCCTAGGTAGAAGAGTGATAAGGGTGGGCAATGGGGGTCAAGTGACTTGTCCAGGGTCACACAGCTGGGAAGTGGCTGAGGCCGGATTTGAACCTAGGACCTCCCGTCTCTAGGCCTGACTCTCAATCCACTGAGCTACCCAGCTGCCCCCTACTGAAGCTTCTTGAGCAGGGGAGTGACATGATTAGATAGACTAGTGCTTTAGGAAAATCAGTTTGGCCACTGGGGAGGATGGATTAGAGACAAGGAAGAGCCTGATGAGGCTGTTGCAAGGGATTTGAGGTGTCTTAACCAGGAGAAATGTTGTGAATGAAAAGATTCTTGGGATATTGTGGGGGTAAAAGGCAACGAAACTTGGCAACTGATTGGATATGATATGATTAGATATAAGGTGACAAGTCAAAGGTCAGGGGCTTCTAAGGTAATGAATCTAGGCCTCTGAGAGGATGATAGGACCGTTCGTGGAAATTGGAGAATTAGAACGAGGAAGGTTTGAGGAGATGGATTCTGTTCCAGATGCCTAAAGCTGATGTCCAGGAGGCAGCTGCAAATGTTCAGGACATTATGGCTGGATAAACTGATCTGCTTCAAAGCTAGGAGAACCCACAGAAACTAGTGAGCCAGAGCAATTCAGTCCCTCAGAGCCCACTTTCTCATCTCTAAAATGAGATTTAATACTTGTAATATTTAACTCAGGATTATTGAGTTTAAAAGTCTTAACAACCTGTGTTCCAATCCCAGGCCAGGCAGGGGAACAGATGTGTCAATTGGTTCTATTCTAGTGGGGCTGATAGGGAAGAAACTGCTCCCTAGGGGATTCCTACCATCTCTGCCCACCTTGGCACAGTCACTGACCCCTTTCTTCTGAAGTGCAGCCACAGCCTTCCCATGAAACCAAGTAAGGGTTAAGTCCTAAAAGTCCGACATAGCTCTTGGGAAAGAAAAACCTTTCTGGGAATCAACTTCCTCAGCTATAAAATTAGGTGGGAATAACTAATCTCACAAGATTCCTTCTAGTTCTAATCGCAATTTCCAACTGTACCAGTCCTCCAACGGGGGTCTGATACTAACCAGGCACTCCTGATGGTAAGTTTATGGAAATACTGGCCTGGGAGACTTGAATTCTTGCCCCAACTAGCTTTGTGACCCTGGGGCAAATCCTTTGGCTTAAACTTCAGATTTCTTAGAAAAATGAGTTTGGACTAGATGATCTCCAACAATCTTTCTTAAGTTTGTTTTTTTTCAAACTCTTACCTTCTTAGAAGCAATACTGTCAGTTACAAGGCAGAAGAGTGGTAAGGGCTAAGCAACTGGGGTTAAGTGACTTGCACAGGGTCACTCAGCTAGTTGGTATATGAGGGCAAATTTGAAGCTGGTACTTACTGCCTCCTGGCTTGGTGCTTTATCCATCCACTACCCCTTCTAGACCTCAATGAAGCAGAAAGCTAATCAGGGAAATCACACAACTGGAAACTGAAAGGGGCATTAGAGATCCACTCCACCCCGCCCCCCACATTTTATAGATGTCCCCCTCCAAGTCCAAATATATCTCATAGAACATAGGTTAACATAATTATAGTAATTCTTAGTTCATTTTTATTGTTGAGAATAGATCAAAATCAGCAGTGATTTTGCTTTTTTTTTTTAAACAATCCAAACACACTTGGGTGATTTGCATTCAGTTGAACCCCCAATGAAAAACTGTGGTCCAAGACCCAAGGCTTGAACTTGAAAGCCACAGTGAAGGACCCAAGTCAAGACCACAGCTCCTGAACCGAAGTCTTCTGTCTTACCCCGACAAAGGGGAAGGTGGCTAAGATACCTTTTTCAGTCTTCTTGACCCCTTTGGAATACAGGGAAAGGGTACTAAATAAGCAAACACCCCCCCAAATTGAAACAAACCCCGAAAACCAAAACAAAACAATACAGTCCTAGGTGTTACACAAGAGGCACCGATCCTGGCTTTATTCACTCAAAGTTACATCCAACATTTGTTACAGCTCTTTCTTCAAATTCCAAATTGCTTTGTAGAATCTCAAACCTGGATTCGACCTGTTGCTTTCAAATTGCAGTCAAGAATTTCAAATAAAAAAATGACTTGCCAGTAAAATTGGAAACTGTTAGTGCAGATACAAAAAAAGTAAAATCCAAATAGAAACTGTTTTGTCAAGTTCAAAAACAAGTATAGTCACAGCAGCTGTCACCTTGGGCTACCTAGGGTCTGGATACCACGGGTACATGCCAGCCAAACAAACCCATCCACCCACTAACTCTTAGCCAAGTTTCCTTTGCTCTTGGCTCGAACTTTAAAATTAAGGGTCACAGTGATTTAAAAATAACGCAGCTAAGTCATTGGGGTGCCAACAGAGCCTCCTATAGAACACATGCTCCGTAACTTGCTTAGGTGGGTTTCCAAGACCCCAGGGCATGAAAGGTAGAGAAAGTGGGGAGTGTGCCTTTCTTTGCAATGAGCTTGTGTCAGACCAATATTAATGTGGCCGATGAGGACAGGCACACATAGGTTATATTTCATCTGTTCCTCTTGGTTCCTAGAGGTAGAACAATCACTTTATAATCAAATCCACTTGAGGTGGCATGGCACATTCATTTTCTACTGCTAGAAACCTGGGATGCTAGTTATAGGCTTGCTGGCAACAGTCTCTCTCCTCTGATGGGCTCTCTGCTTTCAAAGTATACAAAGACAATTGTTCACAATGGGGCTTTTCAGAATACAGACTACAAGCTGAGGGGGAAAATGCTTTTTCTTAACATCACCATCTAGGTACTGTTCAATATGACATATGGTACATTGCTTTCACATCGACCCAGCGTCCCAGGGATGCCATGTTGAGTCTTAGGAGTTAAAGTAGTAGCAAAAAGTTCAGTATTGCTAAGACAACCTCAAGATGCCGGGAAGAGAGAGCTCTAAGTGATCAGGGTAATAACCAGCTTATCCTTCCATTTTCCACATGATCATAGTTGGAGGACACATGCATGAGGTGGAAGTGAGGTAGAAAGTAAACAATTCTCACATCTTAAAAAGAGATTTCAAACCAATATGGATCATCCCACACAGATTGGGAATGTCTGCTAATAGCTCTGCCTGGACTTCGAACTCCTCCCATCCCTTTCATATATTCCTCTGCCCATGTGGGTCAGTGCTTCTCCTGAGGAGCTGAGAAGCTGCATCTTGGAAGTCTATGCTAAAGCTCCAGGCTGCAATACTAGGAATGTACAGAGATATTTAGTCAGAGCCTGCACATAGTCACAGTAAATTGTTTTCATTGCATGTCAGTTATGGTTTTGTTTTTTGTTTGTTTATGTATATAAAAAGGAAACTGAAGGACAAGCCGGCATGAAAGAGTCACTGTTAGAATAACTTTAATTTATCTTGCATTTTACAGAAGTCTAGGAACGGTTTTTTAAAAAGCACCTCCTCTTTTCCCCATCACGTTTCTCTGACAGTTGTTAAAATATTCAATGAGCATGTGAACAGCTTGAGGATCTGCATCTTGCAAGGATTTCATAGACCAACCAACCCAATGCCAAACAAGAACTTGGCAGCTTTTTTATCTTGCTTTTAATACAATGGTAAATCCACTCAGATCGTAAACCTGTCCAGCCACATCTCCAAAATACTTTGCAAAATCCAGTGTTGTTTAGCAAATTAGTTAGCTTTGGCACGGAGCTGTGCTCGCTTGCCTGTGACGGCCTGGAACCCAGTTTTGATGCTGGCGACGGAGCAGCGAGAATGGCAGGTCTCACACTGTAAGAAATAGAGTCGCGTATCCTTCTGTAGGATTGTGTCTGGTGACCGACATGTATGGCAGGTGACATACTCCTCTGTGGAAAAGAAACCCAGTGTCAATGTTCATAAAAGACAAAAGCACCCAGGAAAGCAACCTATGATTTAGGCCAATCAGGGGCACATCAGGCAATTCACCAACTACTAACACAGAGACACAAAACAGTTGAGGTTGTGGGTCTAGCACCAGAAAACACAATTTGTCTCCTCTGAAACTCTGGGAATCTGGGCATCAAAAAAGCTGTTGTCAGACCTCTCCAAAAGGCATGATGGTCCCTCTCTCCCCAGAGGTAACCTCTCCAGATGCCCACAACCAGCTGTAGAGTGCATACTAGTTCTGGCCAGGTGGAGGGACTTTATCTAAGCTACAGAAAAAACAAATAAGTCACCATATGCTCTTAAATTGGTTCTGCTCTCTATCCACCACACAACATATGCTGCCATTGGGCCAAGTGTGTAGCAGCTATCCTTTAAATACCTCTGCTTCCCAACAGTCCCAAATCTTAAGATAACCCCAAAGGTCCATCCCAACTCTATGTCTAATGATGTAAAGACAAACTGCACTTACTGATATATCTTCTCAAGACGTTTTCTATCTGTTTCTGTTGGAATCTTCCTTTGATTACAAGTTGATTATTACCATCTATGGAACCACTATTAAGAAAAATGAGGAGAAAAAAAACCATTATGAAAGCTGTGACTTCTTAGAGAAAACCAAATTCCTATACCTAGCACATTTGGGAGAGTTCATGGAGATTTGATAACACGAGATTCTCTAAGAACAGGGTGGGCCTGACCAACATGCTTCAGAAGACACATGAGCTATATATGAAAACATGTTGTAAACTAGAAAGTCATTTCAATTAGATAAGACTTTTGGTGGGGGCAGCTGGGTGACTCAGTGGATTGAGAGGCAGGTCTAGAAACAGGGAGGTCCTGGGTTCAAATCTGGATTCAGACACTTCCCAGCTGTGTGACCCTGGGCAAAAGTCACTTGACCCCCATTGCCTAGCCCTTACCGTTCTTCTGCCTTGGAACTAATATATAGTACTGATTCTAAGGTGGAAGGTAAGGGCTTTAAAAAAAAAAAAAAAAAGCCTTTTGGTAACAGAAAACCTTACTGGTTCCAAGTTCAGAACACAGCCTTTGGGGATAGCAGTATGTATTTGCCTTAGAAAACAAACGGAAGTCCTCCTGTGCACTAAGTTGATCCTCCCTGGAGGTCTGATGGAAACGTATAAACAATACCACATAGGAGGGGACATGGACAAGCTGCAGGCACTGGTGTGTCCAAGAAGACACTATAACTTCACTGCCCAGACATTTATTGCACCTTAATGTTTGTGAGGAATGGTGCCAGCACCACAGAAGGACCCAGCTATATATGAGACTTGACTCCTATCTTCTAGGACCCTATAAATTAGCCCCACACTGGTCACAAGGGGCTCTATGCCTCTCCTAGTATCATACAGTATGTGCATGTGAAAAATGTCCTCAGGCACTGTGGAGAGGGGGACCAGGGCACACATGCCACATCTTCACTGATATGGGCTTGGGCTCTCTTCAAATGAGGCACTCTTCTCAAGCTAATGAATTTCCCATTTAATGAAGCCATACTGTTGTGTTACATTTCACAAATCTCTCACACATTTTCTAAATACTTTTTGAGTTTTAAGTCAAATGAAGTTCTAATAAAAATTTTTTAAACCATCCATAAATGCAAACTAATAAAACAAAATGTTCATTTACCTTGTACCCAACTCAGCCAATAAAAACGCCAGGAGATGTTTGGGTTGACGATGTAATCTAAAAGGAAAATGCAATATTTGACATGTATATTCTAAGGAAATTACAACTTATCCATACTTCTCCCTGTAAACATCCTGGTTATAAAAAAACCCAAACATTTTCTACTTATTTATATATTTTTTCTGTGGTCCTATAAATTAGAATCCAATAGTTGTCAGGAAGCAACATCTGCAACTAGTGAAACGTTTTTTTAGAAATGTTTTAATGAAATGGGAAAGGACCTGTTTATACAAAAACATTTATAGCTGCTCTCTTTGTGGTGGCAAAGAACTGGAAACTGAAGGGATGTCCATCATTTGGAGAACGATTAAACAAATTGTGGTATATGAGATGATGGAATACTTGTAAGAAATGATGAATAGGATGATTTCGGAAAGAGCTTCATGGACTGATGCAAAGTAAAATAAGCAGAACCAGGAAAACATTATATACATTAACAGCAATATTGTGGAATGATCATTGTGACAATTAGCTACTCTCAGCAATACAATGATCCAGGACAATTCTATGGGACTTAATGACCAAAAATGCTCTCCACCTCCAGAGAAAGAACTGTTGGAACTGGAATGCAGATGGAAGCATGATTTATCACTTGTTTATTTGGGTATCTGTTTTAGGGTTTTGGTTTTATAAGATTATTCACTTACAAAAATGAAAAATATGGAAACGCATTTTACTTGATAATACATGGATAACCCAGATTGAATTGTTTGCCAGCTCCCTGAAGGAAAAAAGGAGGGAAACAATGTGGACCATATAACTTTGGAAAACTCATAGAAATTCACCATTAAAATAAACAAATTAATCAATTAATTAAAAAATAAAAAAGAAAGATAAAGAAAATTATGTGGGACAAGTAGAAGAGAGAGAAAAAGAACATTTTTAATGACTTCTGTTGGTGACCATAGGTAAAGTCACAAGAGAACGTATGTAAGAACTCAATTTGGGGTGGGGAGGGAAATGTCATGGGTGGAATCCAGAGAACAAATATTAACATTTGTTGGCTATCAAGTATTCATCTCATAGTTCAACAGAAGTACTTGGACCTAGATGAGAAAAATTAACTTTCTATTTAAATATCTTTTAAAAACTCCCATGCAGATTTGCAAAAACATATGCAACCCTACTTAAGCCAGGCCAAATTGGAGAGGGTAAAATGAAGGATCTGGCAAACCATATCTCAAATTCAAACTGAGAAGTTTCCCAAGTAGTACTTACAGTTTACAGATATCTGTGAAGTTGACAAAAGAAGTTTTCTTGGTTCCTACTCTAACAACCTGTGGAGGTTTCATGACAAATTTTCTTTTTTCTCCAGCAACCATATCTGGATTCTTTTCCCGCATTATGTTAAATACTCGATTCAGCAACTACAAAGGACAATAGGCAATTATCATTATGTACATATTCAATAAGATAGGCTCAAATTAAAAAAAAAAAAAAGATAGTCTCAATGATCAGAAGTGACATTTACAGCTTTCTAATTATGTACAGATTATATCGGTTGCTGAATGCCATAAAATTCATTTGAAAGTTGCCACGGTCTCCTTTTAACTTTTCTAAAAAAGTTAATTTCATTTTTCAGGTTTAAAATGTTTTATACACATGCCCTTTTTGTGCTAAAAGGAATGAAACCTCTCCATTAATTCTCCTATTTCTTCTAAGAGATTTCAAATAGATTAAAAATGGTAAAGCTTGAAAATAAAATTCTTACCCACTGATACCCTTAATTACCTACCTACCTGTTCTATCTATCTCCAATGAGATGGAACAGGAGACAAGTTAAATCCTAGAGTGGAAAAATTAAGTTTCCTACTATTCCAATTAGCCTTCAAATCCTCTTAACAAATTTCCAAAACAGACACATATCAATGAGTACACTGATTTGCTCCAACTTGGTTGGATTTTCTTAAACTGCTGGCAATGAAAAAATGCTCAGATCCTTAATGAATGAATTTAGAGAGACCATAATCAGTGTTAGCAGTGAAAATGTTGAACATTGTTGCCTAACAAAGAAGCATTCAGATACTTTTGTTTATATAGCAAAAGTAATATATTTGGGGGCATTTTTCCACGAAAAGGATTATTTTACCTCATCATAAGTATAGTCTCTTTCTGAGCCTGCCCATGCAGGGCCAGTCTGATTGCTAAAGGAGATTCCATCATCCTTTTTGCTGTCTTCATCTTCTAAAGCTTGAGAAAAAAGCAAAATAGATTCGAGGGAATTAGAGATTCTTAACACTAATTTATTTTCCTACTATAATTTCATTCACACACCTTAAAAGTATATAACTGTCACATGCTTTTAAAAAACATAACCTGAAATTTAACATATTTACACAGAATTTGAGACTGAGTATTTGATACACATCAATTTATTCAAACCTCAAAACAACTTTTAAAATACGATCATTGTAGGAATACCTTACATAATAATGGAACAACCAATGTCATTAATACATTAGTAGAAAAATTAGTTTAGACTAGATGATTTCTAATATCTGGCCCCATTCCAACTAATTTCTAGGTTTTCTAGAGCCAGTTTCAAGGATTACACAACTGTATCCTGAGATTCCAACTACAAAACTTAAGTTTCAAAGAATCAAGTCTCTCCTTTAAGGTCATATACATAGCTAGTGCAGAGCAAATATTGGAAGGCTGAGAAGATTCTGTTAATACAGGCAGGAAGAGAGAATGGTTCAAGGTTGAAGATGCCATTAAAGTTCTTCAGTGTCATAAACCTGAAAATGCTGAGTATTTGGAAAAACTGAAGTTGGGCTGTTCACCAACCAATGGAAATTCTATGGTTCCCACCCTTCCAGACCACAATTCTTTGTATGTAACTTCTGCACAGACTTCGGGGTTGCAATCTACTGTAAGATAAATATTTAGGTGGCCATATACGGTCTCACAGGGAGAAAGGCTTCTGGGTTTGACATCAACATGTTTTCAGATGCTTTGACATATTTCCTTTTTTTGTTAACAATATAAAATATTTCAGTAAACCAAAGCCATATGGATTTTTTTTAAGATGCCTTAACTGTGTGCCCTCTCCCTTTCTCCAAATACATTTTTATTTTTGTTTTCATCAGATCAGAGGTTTCTATGTGGATGGAAAACCTTAGGACCATGAGATGTTTCTCAAGGGGATATGGGAAATAGACAGTCAATATGTATTTTATCCTTTCCCCCATAGGAGGAGCAAATGGTAAAGATGGGGCAAAGTCAGAAGGGAGTTTTATAAAGCATCTGAAAAAAAGGGAAAAGAGACAGGAGGAATCATTTCTATGAATAAAACCAAGTGAATCTGGATACAAAACCTTTTTCAGAGCTAGAAACTATCAGTAACAACAACCCAGTGGAAGACCAGTTAATTGAACTACATGACAAACAGCAATTCCAAAATGATTTCTAGTTAATGAAGGCACAAGATTTTGGGGGTATCTTTGGAGAATTATATGCTAATTTTACTATATGTGACTGCAAGGCTTTAATTCTTTTTATAACAACTCTCTGTGAACGAGATTCTCGTCCTATTCTCAATCAAATTCAAAGGAAGAAACAAACTAGAGGCTGAACATGACACAGAGGTATCTCTTTCAAAAATGATACCAAAGGGGAACAGCGAGATGGCTCAGTGGAGAGAGGAGGCCTGGAGATGGGAGGTCCTGGGTTCAAATTTGGTCTCAGACTTGTTCTGTGTGACCCTGGGCAAGTAATTTAACCCCAATTGTCTAGTCCTTCCTGCTCTTGTCTGGGAACCAATTCTTAAAGCTGGTTCAATGACAGAAGGTATGGGTTTAAAAAAATGATACTAAGGATAAAACTGTTGGTTGACTAGAAACCAGACTTTGGTCTCACCAATTAATTTGACTGTTCTGATACACATTCAACAACCTGGTGATACATTAAAATTTTTTTGTATTAAGTTTTATGAAAACTTATTCTCTTTTCTCATTTTTATTTGCACACATATGGTAAACTTGGGGATTTATTTCCTTTTGTTCTGAAATAAGGAAAAGGAAAGTTGCCTGAAAGACAAGGAACCTGGAGAAACAGGCTGGGAATCCCTGCATTAAATCATGTTGACTTTTTATGACATCCAAAGAAAGCAAATCTTCCCATTCTCTGGAGTTCAACACAAAAAGATACAAGGAAAAGTTCCTTATTTATCAGGTCATAAAGGTCTTCAATGTACCCAAGAAAAGACTACAGGAAACAAAAATTCTGTTCCTAAGCAAACATGTCCCATTCTCATTAGTAGATATACTTCAGAGGTATACTATGATGTAAATATGTAAAACTAATCTTATGTATGAGCTAACAATATGTAAGCTCTTGGGAAAAAGACAGAAAATACCTCCATCTTATTCAATTTCATATTAAAATAAATCTTGAAGCACTTCACCTATAAAATATTGGCCACTTAAGAAATAAGGAACTTAGCATTTAAAATACATGCTCTATAATTAAATTAAATGTGATAGTGTGAAGAGTTTGGGCCCTCATCAATAATGCAATAGTGGCAATAAGTTTGTAGGAAAATAAACTTTTTGTAAACTTGGGAAGTAATAAAATTATATTTCTTTACTCCTGCTTTAAAAGTGGTTGACAGACAAGTTTATAACTCAAGAACCTACCCCTACATAAGCAAGTAATGCACCCTACCTTCTTCTTTCTCTAGGATTTCATCCTCATCTGGGAACTTGACGTTCTTCTTTTTCTTCTTTTTGTTGCCGAGCATAATATCAAGGTCATCTTCTGGTTCTGCTGGTTCTTGCACATCACTTTCAATCTTTAGGTCCTAAAAAAATCCCAGCAGAGACTTCTAAAAGATTATACTAGATTGTTTTCTATCTAGTTTGCATGATTTAAGAGAAAATTTCAAAACACAAGGTCATAATTATTAATTACCCCCTCCCAGTTTAAGATTGCTGTTTGGCCCAATTAAAAAGTCACCTACTTCCACAGAGCCTTTCCCTCACATTGTCCAGCTAGAAGTAATCTCTTCCTTTTCTTGGAATTCCCACAGCATTTTGTTTGTACTTTTTGTTGCCCTTTTAAATTTTATTTTGTGTTAACTATTTTGTATATATCTTATCTTCCTACTGTATACTATATGGCTTATGGAATGCTAATTAATTTTTGAGCCTGAGGTCACTTTGCTTCATCTCTTTTGATGTCTTGTCTTCCTAAAATTTACAGTAGAGATTATTATATTAGTTGGTTTTTTCTGACACCCCAAATTCTTTGTTAGAAGGTATACCTCTTTGGAAGGGGATAGGGAAAGGATCTAGAGGGAAATGCAGGTGATATAAAAACAAGATATCTATATGTTTTTAAGCTACAAGATAAAGAAGGAGATTGAGTAGAAATGTATGAAGAACAACTCAAGAAAACTAAATTAAGGTCAAGAGAAAGAACAGAGGCTATTTGTGATGCCTTTTGGAAATTTGAAAATAACTCTCTTAAAGTTGTTTTTCCACAAAAAGAAAAGCCTTGTAAGTAAGTAGTTATATACCACTTGGCAAAGTCATGAAACCTTAACTCTAGATGTGACAATCATGAAACACTGATGGGATACAGAGATCTAGTCCAACTTCTGCTTACCATTTTGCCCAGAACACTTTCCAGTCTGGCTCCCTGTTCCTATCAATCCCAGAAGCTTAAGACTAACAAAGCACTGTAGTACCCGTGGCAACTTTTCATTTCAGAAGGTGTGTTAATAGAATTAGCTCTAGTCCATTTATAGTCAAAACTCTACTTACCCATAGAGATGATATCATCCCCACCTCCCTTAGTAGGGAGGGGGTTGAGTTACCCACACGTGACAATAAGTAACAAATCAAGAACAAGGGACTGCCCTTTGGGCAGTCCAAATCAGTGAAGAGGCTGCCATTTGTCCACTTGAATTAGAGGTGGACCCATAGGAAGTGATGAAAGACACTATCTCTTTAAGTATGTTGGTTTCTTCCTGCTAAGGGAGTTCCCGTTTGGAACTTGGAGCTGAAGGATCTTGGATGAGACCTCAGGCAGCTTCTACTCTTGAATGGTCACGTGGGTAAGTTAGGCTGACTTCCTTGGCCTACCTTGGTGTTTTTCCAAGACTCTAC
The DNA here is from genome assembly GCF_016433145.1 of Gracilinanus agilis. Taxonomy (NCBI): domain Eukaryota; kingdom Metazoa; phylum Chordata; class Mammalia; order Didelphimorphia; family Didelphidae; genus Gracilinanus; species Gracilinanus agilis. The sequence continues at coordinate 348,766,210 of NC_058131.1, read as the reverse complement.
CTTAAGTAGGCTCTAGCCTATCTGGTTGCTAGGCCTTGTGGCTTGTAGCCTAATTTATTTAGTCTTTTAACCTTCTCTCTCCGTCCAGGCCTCTGCAGGTCTGGACTATCCTCTCCCTCTCTTTATTTCCCTACCTTCTACCTTCCTAATTGTAAATAAACTACCTTAAACCCGATCCTGACTTGGGTCTATTTTAATTACGGAATCAATCTGAATTGTTGATTCCTGGAGGCCACAATTTAAATATATATCTATAAAATATCTAAAATCTCCCTCTTACAAAGGGCAGTTAGGTATTCATAGCATTAGCTAAACTTCATAATACACACAGTACCACATAAGAACCTGACTTCAAAGAAGTCATTGTCCATTGATGAGAGATTTAGCAAGTAACAATGTTAACTTTTATTCCCATACCAGTTTTAAATTTCAAGACCAAAAGACTTTGATTAGTTTGTTCTACTGGTTAAAGATATTAGCTTCCAAACAAATTAGGAAAAAATCTTTATAACGAAAAACTCTGACAGGGGTCTAATTACTCAAATATACAAGGAGTTAAATCAATTGTATAAAAAATCAAGCCATTCCCCAATTGAAAAATGGGCAAGAGACATGAATAGGCAATTTTCAGGTAAAGAAATCAAAAGTATCAATAAGCACATGAGAAAGTGTTCTAAATCTCTAATAATTAGAGAAATGCAAATCAAAACAACTCTGAGGTATCACCTCACACCTAGCAAATTGGCCAAAATGAAAGAAGGGGAGAGTAATGAATGCTGGAGGGGATGTGGCAAAATTGGGACATTAATGCATTGCTGGTGGAGTTGTGAACTGATCCAACCATTCTGGCTGGCAATATGGAACTATGCTCAAAGGGCTATAAAAAAATGCCTGCCCTTTGATCCAGCCATACTATTATTGGGTTTGTACCCCAAAGAGATCATAGATAAACAGACTTGTACGAAAATATTTATAGCTGCGCTTTTTGTGGTGGCAACAAATTGGAAAAGGAGGGTATGTCCTTCAATTGGGGAATGGCTGAACAAACTGTGGTATATGCGGGTGATGGAATACTATTGTGCTCAAAGGAATAATAAACTGGAGGAGTTCCAGGCGAACTGGAAAGACCTCCAGGAACTGATGCAGAGTGAGAGGAGCAGAGCCAGAAGAACACTATACACAGAGACTGATATACTGTGGTAAAATCGAATGTAATGGACTTCTGTACTAGCAGCAATGCAATGACAAGGCAGCTATGAGGGATTTATGGTAAAGAACACTACCCACATTCAGAGGAAGAACTGCAGGAGAGGAAACATAGAAGATAAACAATTGCTTGAATGCATGGGTTGATATGGACATGATTGGGGTTGTAGACTTGAAATGAGCACACCAATGCAACTATCAATAATATGTAAATAAGTCATGACTGATGACACAAGTTAAAACCAGTGGAAACGTGCGTTGGCCATGGGTGGGGGGAGAGCGGGGCAGGGGTGGGTGAAGGGGAAAGTAGGGGCATGAAGCATGCAAACATGTTAAAAATGAATATTAATAAATGTTTAAAATTGCAAAAAAAAAGATATTAGCTTCCAAACTATGGTATAGAGGAGAAGGGGCAAGGAGGCGAATGGATCAGAGGAAAAAAGGAGTAGATGGGAAAGATGAAGATGAGTTGGTAGTGATAGAAAGAACCATTTTTGAGGTTCTGGACCTTCTAAGTTAATCCTCCCACATCCTAGTCATTTATTTATATCTCCACAAAAACTCTTCAATTGCCTTAAAAAATTCATTTACAGAAAAACTGTAACCCTTATTCTCTAATAGGGATTCAACCAAGGTCCCTAGAGCCTCAATATAAAACTGACCTAGAAGCTCAAGTCCATATTTAGATAAGAGATAAGAGCAATATTCTAAGGCCCTAACCCACATATTTTAAGTCAGTTTTTGCTTAAAAGGTATTGAGGGGCAGCTGGGTAGCTAAGTGGATTGAGAGCCAGGCCTAGAGACAGGAGGTCCTAGGTTCAAATCTGGTCTCAGACACTTCCCAGCTCTGTGACCCTGGGCAAGTCACTTGACCCCCATATTGCCTACCCTTACCACTCTTCTGCCTTGGAGCCAATACACAGTATTGACTCCAAGATGGAAGGTAAGGGTTTAAAAAATTAAATTAAATTAAATTAAAAAAAGGTATTGAAACCAGGCCTAAGACTCTGCTGGCTCAGTAGACTAAGTCTGGTCATTCATTTAATTTCCTGGAAGTCTAAGTACAAAAAGTCAGTGCATGGATAGACCAAGCAGCAATTCCCCATAGGAGTCTGACTGACAGGGAAGCATGACCAAGATAATTTATGCCTAAATGAATCAATGCTGTAATTTTATTAACTGTTAGTTGGTCTAGGAGCATCTTATTTTCATCCGATCTTATACTGAAATTACCAGAGTAGCCTGTCAAGCATGACCTACGACACTAAGATACAAGTAATAGCACCTTCTTATGTTAGATACAACTAGCCTACCATGTAAAAATTTTCCCCAAACACTTGCCTTCAAGAAACATAATTTAAGAGTGGACATTTATAAATGATACAGAGGAAACTGGAATTTTGAGCACTGTCTTAAGTCATTTTAAGATTGTTTTTAGATATTATGCAATAAAATTTAGACTCTTATTTCACCCATTTTCCAATGAATATTTATTTTAATATTACCATGACTATGTGCTGTGAGTATATATCTCTTCTTTACTATATAATGTACTTGCCTCTAAATTCCCTGTAATACCAAAACAATGATAAAGCCACAGATAACATGAATATAAGCAAGACATACAAATGATATCATGAATTTAGGCAAGGCATGTTGTACCTGAATCTCTCTAAACTCACTTCTGGAAAATAAAAAAGGCAACAGATTTTTTTCCTCCTGCTATGGTACAGAGCAAATATCAGATGTACACTATTCAAAAAGAAAAAAGAAACAGTGAAGGGAATGTAAAACAAGATGTGTATGTTTTCCAAAATCTACTGTTCATGTTTCAAGGGTCTGAGACATCTGCCTATTTTGGTAAGAGGTTCTTTCAGGAGAGGGAAAAGGATTATGACAGTTTAAGGTAAAATTGAGCAATAACATGGGTTTTTTGTGAATGAACAATTCAGAGAGTTCACAAATCCTGCAAATCAATCAAGATTTTTAAATATGCATTTATATACTGGGTGGATGGACTTGAACAAGATCATTTTACAGCATGTTAGCCCAAAGCCATCATTCAGGTGATAATCAATCCATGCCAAAATTGTGCTGTCTGTGATAGGACCACCCAAAATTTCAGCACAACATCTGAAAAATCAGATGAAATTTCATAGTTATTCAAATATACATATCTTACTTGAAATAGATATTCTACAGAAATATCTTAGGAAAAGTTAAGTAGATGGAAGAACAACAACAGTATAACTCCAAACCCGTAAACCTTTTATACTGAAGTGGATATCTTCATGAATCCAACTAACATGAGATTCTATCTATATCCCTTAAACCACAATACCTTTAAGATGCCTATCAATAGAGGGCATAAATGTTATTTGTGGCAAGGAAATCAACAATTTGACCTCCACAGGGCGTAAATATCTTTACATGAGGTATGTAAATACTAACCTTAACACCTTCTTCAGCTTCATCAATATCAAATATCTTTTTTGTTTTTTTCTTCTTTTTCTTTTGATTGAAAAAGTTTAAGTCATCCAGGTCATCAGAAGCATCTGAAAAAGGGCAGCCCAGGAATTACCAATCACTGAATGAGTTCCCTTATGAAATTTAGGAATGGCTATACCAATAACTGCTAAAAGGAATCACAGTTTATTCAATCAAGTCAACCAAAAAGGGTGAGTTAAGTATTACTACTAGTATATTTCTGCTTTACAGTTAATTGTCTGAGAATACCATAGGAAAGAAAAGATATTCAGAGAATACACTCCCCTTTCCAAAACCAACCAAGTCTTATTTTAGCCAACAGTTCTAGTTCTTTCCTCTAAATCTTTTCAGATCTGTTAAGAAGCAAAAGCGAAGATTTGTCCAATATATCTTTCTGGGCTGAATGGATGTTACACCCAGTCACCCACTTTGGGTTCTATCTAAACTAACTGACTTGTTGTTCTACAATACTCTATCTCCTCGCCCAGTGATGGACAAACTTTTTAAAGAGGGGGCCAAAGGAAATGCTCATCTGTCAGTCTGTTTCTAAGGCAACTCTTTCTAAATTTCATTGTATTGTATCCTACTCATTGTATTCATCAGATTAGGAATAATGTCTCCAGGTGGGTTAGAACATGTCAGGGGGGCTGCATCTGGCCCTCGGGCTGTAGTTTGCCCATCACAGTCCTGGACTTAACCTTTAGGTATCCCAACTTTCCTCCCTCCAAGGATGGGTTCAAGTATAACCACCTATAAGAGGACCTTTCTAATCCCCCTGGTTATTAGTTCTTCCTATATCCTCTTTGCCCAAATTCATCTCATATATATTTTGTATTTACTTATCTGTGTACCAGGATTATATGTTGTTTCCCACCAGGAGAATATAAACTCCTTAAAGACTCCAGGTTTGTATTGTTTTTAATCTTTATATCTTTATATTAATAAGAATTTAATGCTCAGTGAAGCAAACGGAACTTTTCCACACTTTTTTCCTGCCTGTTGTAGCCACTACAAGTAGAAGAGGCAAACAGAATGACTAGATAATCTACAAACCAAAAAACCAGCCATCCAGGAGATAACTATACTTTCTATGTGATGTTTCATCAACTGCACAGTGCATACTGATTAACTGACAAATGCTATTAACAAAAAAACCTTTATGATAATTTTTGTAGGAACTACACAATAAGGCTGAGAAATGCCATGGCATGACATCCACAAAATAAAAATTAAAAAAAAAAAAAAAATCAATCAGTCTGTAGTCTGTCTCTAATCCAACTGGTCTTTAAATTTTAGTTTTATAATGATTCTTTCATGGTATTCTATTACCTTTCTTTCTACCATCCTCTTCATCAGCTTCTACATCTTTGTCCTCTGTTGGCTCTGGTTCAGTTTCTTTTGTTTCAGAGGGTTGTGTTTCTTCTGTCTGTGCATCACCTTCTTCATCCAGCATAAAAGGCTTCTTCTTCTTTTTCTTCTTCTTGCTCATAGTAGGATCGAAAATCATCTGTTTGTAAAAAAAGAACAAAACCACCACATCTGGTTCATTTTATGACAAATGCAAAAAGAAATTGAACTCTAGTGACATCAATAGTTTTCTATAATACCTTAAAAGTATAAGAAAAGTGGCAAGAATCCATTTGAAACTGAGACACACCAAACATATGGTAAGCAATATGGTGTGGTGAAAAGAACCCTGAATTTGGAATAAAAAAAGACCTGAGTTCTAGTCTCAACTCTCTTTGGCCCTTTCAGTTTCTTGGTGGGGGCTAGGCTAGATAATCTTTGAAATTCTATGATTACTTTAATTTTGAAAATTATTAATCAAGTCGCATCATTTTACATGACAACTTGGAGGCCCAGAATAGTTTAAGTGATTTGTCCAAGGGTTTAAAAAAATAAAAAATCCAGCAGCCAAATAAGACCTGTTCTGAGATCTTACTGTGGCATGGAAATTACCTATGCTCTGATAGGTCTAGCCAAATTAGAATTGCTTAAGACTTGTGTCAACCCATTGTCCCAGATCTGTTGTCTATGGGAGGCTCATCACCACAATGACCACCAGGTGATTTGGGAGGGTGTCACAAAGGAACTCAAGCTATCATTTAAGGCATGGAAGAGTTGAAATCTGCAGGGAAATATATATCTAGGAAATCAAAGATCATTTGAAATAGGATAAAAGGAGTTAAAACAACAATGATAGAATGACTTTTTATGAAATCAATTCTAAAAATTAACCTATTTCTAGGTTTTGAGCTTTACAATTAAGACCAGACTGTACTCCTTTTTATAAGTCTTACCCCCTCCCCATTTCATTAGAAATATCCTAAAATTCTAAAAACTTTTCAAAGAAAAATTAATTGTAATTCACTTTAAGTGAAATCTGCACAACTCTAATACATAGCTATATAATTTTATAACATGATATATCCTTCATTAACATAATACTTTCACATACATGATCTCATTTGAGCTTAAAAACAACCTTGTGAAATAGGTATAGGTGTTACCAGGTACAGATGTGCCCAGTTTTATAACTTAGGCATTGCTAAGACCCCAAACCACTTCTGACTATACTCTACCACCCTCTTACCACACACCAATTCTAGACTAAAACTGAGAGCAGTAAGAAAAACCTAGCATGTATTCAAAGTACTTCCATGACTTCCTCAAGAGATTACCAGGGCAGGGAGCAGCTAGATTAGATGGCTCAAATGATTGAGAGCCAGCCCAAGTGGGAGGTTCTGGGATCAAATCTAACTTCAGAACATTTCCTGGCTGTCAGACCCTGGCAAGTCCCTTAAAACTCCCATTGCCTAGCCCTTACAGCTCTTCGGCATTAGAATCAATACTCAGTATTATTTCTAAGATTATCTAGAAGATAAGGGTCAAAAAAAGTTATCAAAGTCTAAAGGTTTTCAGAGTCAATCTAGTTTAGCTAGAAACTAATACACAAATCCCCTGTATTTTTCCTGTCACAAAATCTAATGCAATGATATTTAGTAAAATGAACTCAGTAAAAATGAAAAATGAAGTCCACTACTTCTATTTAAAACTGTTTCATGTTAATTTTGCTTATATTCGGCTGAGAATTTCCTAAACTTGGTAAAACCTGAACCAAAAGTTGAATATGGAGCATCATGAACAATAAAGCTTGATGATTTTCATTCACAAAGAGTTTGAAATAGCATGTATTAGAAAAGATGTTGATATTTTTATTTTGCTAAAACCATTACTTGGGAACTCTCAGGTGGGAGGGGAAAGAAAGAAGGAAGATCCCAGATCCACTCCTCCACCTAATGTGCTGAGTCTCCAGGGGATACAGGAATCCCTGGGTGGGCTGGGCCACTAGTCCCAGAGAGTGCCTCACTGGCACAGCTGTGTCAAACTCAAGGCTTTGATCACAGACAGCAGGGAAGGGGCAGGGGGAGAAACCCAGAGAGGGTGAACATACCCTCCATCTTGTGCTACCCCCACCCCTTTCTCTTGAGGCTTTGACCTCAGGGTACACGGAGCAGTGTAGATCAACCATACCCAGGTTTAATCCTATCAACACAACAGCCTAGAGGTCTTCAGAGAGCAGGGAAGATCCAACACCCCTCCCCCACAGACTAGAGTGAATGAAGCCAAACTCACCTCTCTAGCTTTTACCACCAGCTGGGGAAAATCTGACCTCAGGGCACTTGGAGCTAAACAGATTAATCCCACCTGGCTTAATCCTAGCAGCACAGCAGACAAGAAGTCTTCAGAGGGCAGGGAAACTCCAATAACCCTCCCCCAACAGGCTAAAAAGGAAAGTAGCTGAATTCACCTCTTTAGCTTTAACCACCAGCTGGGGAAAATCTGGCCTCAGGTCCCACTAACCTAATTAATCAACAAAACTGAGAAGCCCTCCCAGAGTTGAATAGTCCAAACCCAAAAATATGATCAGAGGATCAAGATTACAGCCAATTACAGGGGAGAAAGAAGGAAAAAACATGAGTAAACAACAGAAAAAGAAAAAAGAAACCAGGGATCGACAGCTTTTATCCAGAAATTGAACAAATAGCAAGTGGATTAGAAGAAGATAAAGGAACACCAAGAAAAACATAGAAAAATCAGTGAAATGGACACAGGCTTTGGAAGAACTTAAAATTCAATTAACTCAAGAACTCAAAATCCAAATAACTCAAGAACTCAGAAAACAATCAACAGAGGCTGAAGGCAATTGGAAAAAGGAAATGTATGATCTAAAACAAGAAAATAATATCTTTAAAAGCCCAAATTGACCAGCTGAAAAATGAAGCAAAGAAGGCAAAAGATGATCTACAAAAAAAAAGCAGACCAGAAGGAGAAAGATGAGCAAAAAGCCAGGGATGAAATTCAGTCTTTAAAAATTAGAATTCAACAACTATAAACAAATGACTTCACAAAGCAGCAAGAATATATGAAAAATTTTTTAAAAATGAAAAATTTGAGAAAAATATGAAACACCTCATTGATACAACCACAGATCTGGAAAACAGATCTCGAAGAGACAATTTAAGGATTATTGGTCTGCCAATCACGACAAAAGGAAAAGTTTGGACATCATCCTACAGGAAATTTTACAAGAAAACTGTCCTGACATTCTCGAACAAGGGGGAAAAGTGGAAATAGAAGAATCCACAGATCACCACCTACATTTAATCCACAACTAACAACTTCCAGAAATATTATAGCCAAATTCAAAAACTACCAGACCAAGGAAAAAATATTACAAGCTGCTAAGAAGAAGTCATTCAGATACCAGGGAACCACTGTTAGGATAACACAGGATCTGGCTGCATCTATATTGAAGGACAGGAAGGCATGGAATACAATATTCCGGAAAGCAAGAGAGCTAGGTCTACAACCAAGAATTAACTATCCAGCAAAACTGACTATATTCTTGCAGGGGAAAGTATGGTCATCATTCAACAAAATCGAAGACTTCCAAGCATTCATAAAGAAAAAACTGCAATTAAGCAGAGTTTGCTGCTCAAACACAGAACTCTTGAGAATGACCATAAGACTGATTGCTGCATCTGAGTCAGGGATCAGAGAACTTAAAAGTAAAAGGGCTTACAAATCAGCAAGTCCAATTGTTTCTTTTAGAGTGAAAGGAAACGAAAGCCAGAGAAAGAGTGATTTTCTCAAGGTTACAGATTCCAATTACACCTGGCCAACCCCAACCCAGAGCATTCCAGCTCTCTGCCCCAGGCATCTATCTCATCATCTGCAATGATGCTGCCCTGATTTTCTCCATCTGAAACAGCCTTCTCCTAACTGAACCTCTAGAAATCATGCCTTCCAACCCCTTGGGAGGTCAAACTATTCATCCTGGGAACTTCCCACCTGGTGCTGCAACAAATCCATTATTGAGTGTACCGTAAGCATGCAGCCAACCCCAGACCACATCCTGCTTCATATCCTTTTCAGCCAACCTTGTCCCATGCCTTTTGTGTGTATGTATGCCCTGCACGTGCACACAACACACATACACAAACATACACACAAGCACACATATACATGCAAAAACACAAACATGCAGACATGCACACAACACAGACATGCAAACACATAAGCACACAAGACATACACATACATACAAATACACACATAGGCATAAACAAATTCTCACACAAACACATGTGCACAACACAGACATGCAAACACTAGCACACAAGACATACAAACACACACAGGCATAAATACACAAACACATAAGCACACACAAACACACGAAGACATAAACACACAGACACAACAACACACACACACACACACACACACACACACACACACTCCTCCACCCTCTGCTTTCTACCTTTTGCTCTGGGAATACTAACAATATCACATTTATATAAGAGAGTTTTGTGGCTTTCAAAGAATTTTACAAATATTAACTCTTGATCTTCAAAACAATTCCTGAAAGGGAAGTACAATTAACTCTGCTTTTCAAGTGAAGAAACAAAGGCAGCCAGAGGTTAAGGTCAGAAACAGACCCATGTAATGATGTGACCTTGAAAAACTTTTGTGTAAATTTATTACTGGAATAAAATAAAGAAAATTTTTTAAAAGAAATGGATACATGTAATGGATCAGCAAATAATAAAGAGTTCTATCAGCTTGAAAAAAAATTACTTAAAAACCAGGGTGAAGTAACAACCAAACTGGCTGTCTCATATAACAAAGGTTTATCTGTCAAAATAAAGATACTTTTACCAGACCTGTGATTTTATTTAGTATAAGAGATTCCCTGTGAGTAATCTCCCTTGAAAAATGTATTATTGATTGTTCTGCAACTTAAATCTTACAAGAATTGCCTAGTAATAGGTAAAATAAAGGTAGCAAGACCTTGTTTCAAGTTGAGCTTCTAATACATAATAGCTATATGACACCAGGCAAGTCAAAACAAGGATTTAATTGTATAAAACAAGTATTTCTGAATGTCAGTCTTCATTCTGATGATAACTATTGGCCAGTTTGAAGGAGGTAGCATTAAGTTAAAACCAGTCTGACAAAGGGAGAGTACTACACAAGGGACTAAAATTTCTGGAATGGCTTTTGATAATTATTGTATGTTTGAAATAAAAAACTATCTAGAATATGAACAGCCCATTTATCATTACTCAAGCAGTTAAAAAAAGATAAAACAGGAAAAATGATGTTAGGAATCCAAAACTAGTCAAATTCTCAATTCTACCCAGAGGGAAAAATACTCTTCAGTTTTACTACAGGAAAACAGAGCAATTTTAGTTTAACAAAAGAAAGACTAAATTTATTAAAAATAATTGAAATCAAGTTACATATCCTTGCTATTTATCCTTCAGCAATAAGTCTAGAGTTAAAAGTAGTTTCAGCAAGATTAGCAAACACTTATTGCGCAACAGCTTATTAAAAAACTTGTTTTAAAAACATTTTTGAAATTAGCTCAGTTGAAGTTAAAATCACTAATTGTTCCTGTAAAATTCCAGCTCAAATTCAGGCGGTTTTAAAGTTACTAAAAGCTTTTCGCCCTATTTCTTAAACCAAAAAAAAAATACTATGTAAAAAAATGAAATATGAGGTTTGCCTTATGTTAATTTTGCTTATATTTAGCTGAAATTTTTCTGAACTGGCAATTCAAAATTTAATGGCTTTCCCCAAAACCTTGCCTATATAGACTGACGAACAGAATTTCTATCTTTCAAACAAAAAAACTCTTTAAGATTCATCTGATTGGATTTATATTTTGTCTTTGTGGAGATATTTTGGACTTAGGAAGCTAATAATTGCTGAATGAGTCACCTAATTTCATCTATTTTTTTAAAAAAGCCCAAACCAATTTAAACTTTATTAGGAAATAAAGGTAACACATGAAAGTTTTAGAAAGTTCAAAGCCCATTTCCATGTTATCTCCCCCAAAGACAGTACTTCTAACTAACAAAAACAAACTATTCTGTGATTAAACACAACAGGCACTGAGTTATGTTGTGGTTATTATTTAACAACTAATAGGTATTTAAAGAATAATATTCTTTTGAAGTACTCACATCAGGGGGGCAGCTGGGTGGCTGCCTAGAGACAGGGGGTCCTGGGTTCGAATCTGACCTCAGATACTTCCTAACTGTGTGACTCTGGGCAAGACACTTAACCCCCATTGCCTACCCCTTACCATTCTTCTACCTTAGAACCAATACACAGTACTGATTCTAAAACAGAAGGTAAGGGTTTTAATTTTTTAAATTAAGTATTCATGTCAGAGACAGGGTAACACCTTTTGTTGTGACTGAAAATCTAAAACTATACTTTGTGAATGGGGTCCAATTACAGAAATGCTGATTTAAAAACCAATTATTTTTCCAAATGAAAAATATACTGGTGGTTAACCTATGACATTTCTGGCACTTCTGATGGATACAGACCCCATCTGAAAGGGAATCCTGAAGTTCTAATGAATGGATTCTAGGTAGTTATGTTTATGTCATATAGTAAACACATTCATTAATGAAACTTAGGTTTATTTGAGAGTTCCCTGTTATCTGTAAAATTCCAAACTCCTATTTTGCTCCTACTTTCATCTCTGTAGATCTTCAGATGGGGGTGGGTGGGAGATAGGGATTGGACCTGTTATTGACTTGCCATAGGAAATTCCAAGGGAATAGATGCCCTCTACTAATGCACCAGCACCTGTTCTTCAACTTATATAGTGATAGTTTTAGAGTGCTTGGGACACTGAAAGATTAGGTGACTTGCCCACGGTCATATAGCACATTCAAGAAAGGTCTTAAACTCAAGTCCTTACTTAGTCTGAGGCTTCTAAAGACCCCTGCCATGCTTCAATCAAGATATAGAATTAAGCTAGGTGGCTCAGTGGGGATCAAGAGGCTCAGAGATGAGAAATCCTAGGTTCAAATCTAGCCTCAAGACATTTCCTAGATGGGTGACCCTGGGCAAGTCACTTAAGCCCCACTGCCTAGTCCTTACCACTCTTCTGCCTGGAAACAATTCACAATGTTGATTCTAAGATGAAAGGTACGGGTTTTAAGAGAGAAAAAAAGAGAATTAAAGTCTTTGGAAACTTTTCTTGGGCTTTCTTATATTCTTTATCTCTGAAATGTCCCTGACCTCTCTTCCCCACCAGGTCCCCCACATGCTACCTCCCAAGGAACTCACTTTTGATTCCCTCCCTTTTAGTTGCAAGAGAACTCTCCCTCCTTCTAAATTATGATATACATTGTCAGTACTTTTTTTTAATGTCACAATCTCCAATCTATGGCAATTGTTTGTGTATCTTGTCTTCACTAGACTACTGCCTCATATTCTTTAACATTCTTGGATCATTAATCCCCTTTTAACCATTGTAAAACGAAAGAGATAAGAGGAATCCAGAGTTAATCGCCAAGGAACAGAAGCACAAATTATCTTGCTGACCCACTCAAAAACAGTTTCCTTCATTTTACAGGAAAACATGTTAGTTGTGAGAACAGAAGCACCAGTAAGCCTGTAGTAATCTTGATATCTACATATCCCCAGCACTGAGCTTTACATAGAAAGAGCTTACATAGAAAAAAGTAAACTTCTGCAAAATGTTGAAAAAGCTGGTGAAAACAAAGTTTAGCACTATTCTCTCAACTTGCAAAATGCTATATCAGAAATATCTGCTAGCCTATAATTTCAATGGAAACCATGGACAATTACAACTTTTAATGTCTACCCAGTGCATAAGCTAAGATTCTCCCCTCCCTATGAATATGCTCATAATGCCATTTTTAACTTGGAAGGCAGATTTAACTTTCACTTTGTTAAAGTGGGTATCTTTTAGAACTATTAATACTCCAGACCAGAGCTCTTCATTTTTGTCCAAGTTCTTCCCATATCCTATCAGATTTATATTAAGTTCTTCGAGGGCTGGGCTTGTATTGTTTTTCCATTCACCTCCCCAGCACCTAGGTCAGTGCTTAGATTTTTTTTGTTGATAGCAAGCACTTAAGTCATAGCAACCAGCTCTGGAATAACTTACATTGATGAAAAAGTGCAAACCCACATTCTTAGGAAAAAGAAATCTTGAGATCTGTAGACCAACTTAACTTTAGAGGAGTCATCTCTCCCCTCCTAGTAACTTTCAGGAGTCTTTCTTCTTCCTGGGGCTGGTAACCCTTTCTCTAGCAGCTCAGTCCAACACTCCCTCCTACCCTGGTCTCCCATAACTACGCACTCCGCCCAACCCCACTCAGGGACAGAGGGGGCCAGACGTGGGATGGGGAATGGGGGAATGAACTGGTTGGACACCCACACCCCAGGCCACCAAATTTCTTCCCTTCCGGTCTCCCGGTTTCCTAAAGATTCCTGCCCTGCTTCTCCCGAGGCCTCGTCTCGCACCCGACCCTCTCCCCTTGCCCTCGCTCCAAGCAGTCCCCAAAGCTGCGTGACCCTGGTCCCGTCTCTCCAACGTGGGGGGGGGGGGGGAAGGGGGGAGGAAGAATCCAGGATTCTAACCCGAGGAGTAGAAAGAATCGGGCCGTCCCGATGTTGGGCGGGCTCCCCCAGGCCTAGGCCCCGGCCTCCACCCCCGGCTGGCCCCGCGCTCGTTCTCACATGGCGGCCACAGCTAGGCCTCAAGCCCAGCCTCGCCGGCTCCTCACGTCCCGGCGGCCGCTCCCCGGCCTCCAACGCCAAGCTCGGGTCCTCACCTCGTCCCCGGACATGGCTGCAGCTCAAGAAGATTCGGTGCGGACAGAGAGTCGAATAGCCCGAGTCGCCGATTCAGGGCCCAGTCCGGCGGTGCCACTGCTGCTCCAGCCGCTCCCAGCGCCGCACTAGCCTCTTGCATCAGCGAAAAGGGGTGGGAGTTTCCCCTTCGACCTCCCGGCGCCTGAGCTACGCCTGCGCCGAGCCCGCCCCCTTCTGCATGAGCGCGAGAAGCAGGATCCTACCGCCGCTCTGCTTCCGCGGTCCTGCAGCGCGCCGGCGCGCCGGCCATGCAGGGAGTTGTAGTTTGGAGAAGAGAAGGGGCCGTTGGAAAGAGGCGAGAAGATGGTTTTGCGTGCGCATGCGTTCTATAGACAAATGGATGAGTCCAAGTGGTTCTCCCAGAAAGGTGGGGATAGAAAATTCTATTCGGTCCAGAGAGAAGGGGAGGTTGAGCGAAAGGAGAGCGTGAATGCGAAGACGAGTTTGGCGAGCTCTTCTGGAATGCCAGCCTGAGATCTACCCCTTCTATAAGCTCAGATTTTCCCTCTGGAAAGTGTCCTGGAAGCGTGCCTTGCCCTTCGCCCTTTACACACATGTTTGTGGGGATTTTGAGCACACAGTAGGGGATCCCGAGCTGGAAGTAACTTTGGAGGTCTTGTAGTTTAGCCCGGGTGGCCCACCGGAGAAACTCGGAGAGGTGGAGCGACTTCTCCTAGGGCACACTACGAGACCTCGGCAAATTTGAAATGACCACCAAAGTCTTCTAAACTGGGATGAGTGTAGGTGTGGGTGCTTGCGCACGTGCCTTTCCTGGACCTCTCTAGAAAACTGGTAAAGCCCGGTGGCCCCTTTTCAGAATAAAGCTTTTAAGTAATTGAAAGAAATGCTAAATTTCAGTTAGAAGTCAATAAAAATAAAAATTCAACTTCCCCTACCCGTCATCCAAGAATTCAGTATGGTGAAGGACCTTGATGTCTGTCCATAAAACTTGTCACGTGTTGCCTAAAATATGGGCCATCAAGCAACAATAGAAGAAGCCTGGGTAGTATGTCAGTGTGGAATTCCCAATGAGGCAGACCTGCCTTGCAAACAAGCCTCAGAAACTTAAGAACTGTGACTCAAGACAAGTTATTCCCCCTCTCCAAGTCCAGATACTTCATTGTAAAATGTGAACGATAATGCTCGTATGTAAAGGAGCAAGAGAATTAACTTTGATTAAACTCTTACTAAATGCCAGTCCCTATTCCAAATGCAAGAGATACAAATACAAGCAAAAAGATGAAGACTTTAAATTCTAAGAGAAGATAATACCAAAAAGGGAGCTGATGGTGGGGGACAGGGTGAAGGGTGGAGATGAAGATACCCTGAGCTGGGTCATGGTTTTGAAGCCTGGGAAGTCAGGAGAACTGAGAAGGGAATGAAGGCTAGTCAGCCTGAGCCTCTCCTCAAAAGAGAGTTTCCAAGGAGGAACTCACCAAAGGAAGATGTAGGGCAGTTTGGTAGAGGGATATTCCAGGATGGATATTCTAGGCTAAGGGGGCCCCCAGACTCTGAAGGGAGTTCAAGATGTGAGAGCTGCTGAGGTATGAAGACCAAAAAATAACCATCCAGGAGTAATCATCAAGCTCATAGTTCACATTTCTATAATGCATTAACTCTTGTAAAGATAAAGCATTTAACTTATAACTCAGATAGGTAGTACAAATATTGTCCCTATTTTGCAGGCCACAAAACTAAGGCCCAGAAAAAGGGAAAGTCATATTAAACAAACTTATTCTCCTGCTTGAATTCCTAGGCTATTGGAAGTTTTCCATGCTAAAAGAGAAGTAGTAATGCTTTTTGACCGTGCTTCCAGAGGGGCAGAGCCAGGGAACTGGAGCTTGCCCTATGGATGGGGCTGGGATTGGTTCAGTATAGCTCATCCGCAAAGGCCAATGGAAAGATACCTAATGGACTTCCCTCTCCATCACTCAAAGTCATTTATTAACTACCCACTTGTAGGTGATGGGGTATTAAACTTTCTACTAAAGTCCTTGTCTGGTATCTCCTTATGTCCTGAATGTGACCCTGGTCTCTAGAAGGCAATGCCAATTAAAAGTAAACTTTGACAGGACCTACCCGAAAGGCTTTAAGTGCATCTTGAGTGCAAGTATTCAGAGGACCAGCCCAACTCTGTTCAGAAAGACTCATCACCAGCAAGTTGGAAGCAGGGACAGTGGTCTAGGGAGCAGGGTTCTTGGCCTCAGAATCCTGGGTTCAGGCTATGAGTGATGAGGGTAGGTAGTGGCTGAAGATGTGGTGGGTCAAGTCTCCTGGCACATGCCACCCCTTTTTCTTCCTCAGGGTACTTAACTGCTTCAGCTGAACTTTGTTTTTTGATGTTTTCCTTGCTTCCACTTTGTTTTTTGATGATCATAGGCTTAGAATAGAGAGTATACTAAAATGACAACCTAATGACTATTATTGTTGTTTGGTTATTTTTCATTCCTGCCCAACATTTCTTGACCTCATTTGGGGTTTTCTTGGAAAAAACACTGGAATGGCTTGCCATTTCCTCATGAGTTAAATTACTTTCTTAGGGTCACCCAGCTAATAAGTGTCTGAGGCCAAATTTGAACTCAGAATGGTGAATCTTTTTAACTCCAGGCCCAGTGCTCTATCCCTTGTGCCACCTAGCTTACCGTAATAATTGTAATGGCTTACATACATTTGGGCCATTATAGACTTCTCATCTTCTTCTTTACACCTCATTAATTCCTTCAGTTCCAACCTAAACCCATAAACCCCTAGTGTATATGTTGTTACTTAAATCAGAATTTTAGTTCTAGAAACTATGTTAATGGGTTTTAGGAACTCTTCCTAGATCCAAAGGGTGTATTTGCTTAGGATGCATGCTTGCTTATAGTACTGGTAAGGTACAATGCAATTCATTTCTCCCACTATACATATTCAAGAATTCAGAACACCTGGTTTTACACTTAGAACTATAAAAAATAAAAAATCTTTTTTTGATTATCATATGGAGTCGAAAGGGAACTTAAACATCATTATGCCCAAATCTTTCACTTGACAGGTTAGGAAACTGGCTTAGAAAAACTTTCAAACCCAAGGCCTCAGATTCCAGATATGCTAACCACTTCTCTTGCTGTGGAGCAATGTGACCATTGCTACTTCAGGAAGCAAGTTTAATGAAGAGAAGAGAGAGGTCATACCCAATGCCTCTCATGGATAGAAAGGGAACTCTTCTTTTCAAAGGTATGTATTTGATTGATTAAGACAAAGGTAGAGCGGGAAGAGAATACACATTTATATAGTGCCTACTATTTGCTAGATACTATGCTAAGCACTTTAGAAATATCTCATTTGATCCTTATAATAACACTGTGAACTAGGAGTTATTGTTATCCCCATTTTACAGATGAAGAATATGAGGCAGAAGTGTCTAAGCTTAGATTTTAACTTAGGTTTTCTTGACTCCAGGCCCAGCACTCTAGAAGCTATGGCAATACCTAGCTTCCTTTAAAGGGAGACAAATAGAAGGGAAGAAACATGAGCTAAAAAGGAGAAAAATTTTAGTGATGACCTGAAAATGGAAAGAGAGGGAAAAGGAAATAAAGTAAGATCATAGATTTTGACTTGAAGTTCTTGGAGGCCATCTGGTCCCACCTTCTCATCTTAGAGATAAGGAAATTGTCATCCAGAGATTTCCCTAAGCTGAGCATTGATACTCGAGGCCTAGAATCCCATCTCCAATATACTTTCCATTTTATTTTGTTCATCTCTGACTTTTCATGTCCCCATTTGGGGTTTTCTTGGCAAAGATACTGGGGTGGTTTGCCATTTCCTTTTCCAGTTCATTTTACAAGTGATGAAACCAAGGCAAAAAGGATGAATGACTTACCCCTTCTAGTCGCCCACCTACTAAATGTCTGAAGCCAGATTTGAACTTGGGAAGAAGAGGCTTCCTGACTCCAGGCCCAGCACTCAAACCCTGTACTCTCCCATCTTGAATCGTGTTACTTTTCTATCATACTGATGGCAATGAGAGGGAGAAACATAGAAATGGGGAAAAAAGAGGAAATCATTTTTTTATTCTCCTCCAGTAGTATTTTATTATACCCCAATCACATATAGAAACAATTTTTAACATTTGTTTTCTGACATTTTTGTCATTGAAATTCTTCCCCTTTCTTCCTCCTCCCTGAGATGGTAAACAATTTGATATAGGTTATACATGAACTGTCACATAATAAATATTGAGAAAGTCATTCTTTTTTAAAATTAATTTATTTTTAAATATTTTCCCACATTTCCATAATTCATTTTCTTTTCCTCCTCTTTTCCCTCCCCCTTTCCAGAGCCAACAAGCAATTCTGCTGGGTTGTACAAATGTCTCTCGATACCTATTTCCATATTATTCATTTTTGCTATAGAATGACTTTTTAAAAGCCTAAACCCCAAATCACATCCCCATATATACAAGTGATAAGTGATGTCATATGTTCTTCTTTTGCATTTCTGCTCCTATAGTTCTTTTTTTTTTTTTTTTAATTTTAAACCCTTAACTTCTGTGTATTGACTTATAGGTGGAAGAGTGGTAAGGGTAGGCAATGGGGGTCAAGTGACTTGCCCAGGGTCACACAGCTGGGAAGTGTCTGGGGCCTGATTTGAACCTAGGACCTCCCGTCTCTAGGCCTGGCTCTCAATCCACTGAGCTACCCAGCTGCCCCCTCCCATGGTTCTTTTAATGTGGTTAGCATTCTTTCCCATAAGTCCTTCAAGAGAGTCCTGGCTTGTTGCATTGCTACTAGTAGTAAAGTCCATTATATTGGATTGTTCCACAATGTTTTAGAGAAAGTCATTCTTAAATTGTTCCTTTATTTACTCATGCCCATCAGACCTTTACTGAGATATATCAGTGTTTCTGCTTGCCAGGAAATGAAGTTCTATCTAGAGGTTCACTTGACAGAAAAATCAGTTTTCCAACTCTTGTGGTCCTCCTCTATAGTGTAAAGAGGGCTAAACTTGGAGCACTAGGACCTCAGTTCTAATCCCAGCTATGTCATTGACTACCTACATATCTCCAAGCAAATTATTGCACCTCCTTGGATCTCAGTTTCCCCATCTGTAGAATAAGGGGTTTGGACTAGAGGACCTTTAAGGTCTCTTCCAGCACTAGATGCTATGATCTGGCGCCAGGTATCACCACCCTCCCCATCTTAGGACACCTTGGCTAAGGCAGCAAGAATGTTTCATTGTCGAATTCCAGACCATGTATAATAGTTGGTCAGAGTGACCCATTTTAGAAGAAATTTCTATATTTCTACTGAAATTTCAAAACTTGAGGTAGGCTGAACTTTCCCAGGTATCACAAGAGATGGAAGCCCATTTAGACTAAACTAATAACAGAAGCTACTCAAATAGTCACCCATCTGTTTTATAATCCCTTTCATCTAGGAATATATCCGCATCTCATAAACATTAATTAGTGTTCTCCTCATACTAGTAGGGAAACTCATAGTCATTTTCCTCTTTTATAGGCACAGAAGTTATCACAGTGATACAGCAAAGCACTGAATACCAAAAGTCTTAGTGCAGTTCTCAGCTTTAATAACTTGAAAAGTATAAATGTGAAAAACATAAAAACCATCATTTGAAAGTTTATTCACTCAAATTTGTTTTATACATAATTAATTTGTGAATTTTGAATAATAATGGTGAAATTTTAATTTTAATAAGATGAAGCATTATCATCACCTGTATGACAGTTTCCAGATGACAGTTTCTCAGACCAGAGTCCTCTTGCTTGGTTGCCTCAGTCACCTAAGGTACATCTATTTAACATCTATTTACATATATTTACATCTATTTATTTCTGGTGGATTCATATCAAATTGTTATCTATTCTTTAATCTTAAGGCTAGGATTACAAATACAATCCTTTCATTCATGAACATTTTTCAGAAATTCAGAAATGGATTAGAGTGATGAATAGCACAAGAGAATAGTTATGTTGAATTTTGATCATTTACCTTTCAGGGGCAGTTAGGTGGCTCAATGATATGAGAGCTAGACCTAGAGATAGGAGATCCTGGGTTCAAATGTAGCCACAGATATGTCAAGCTTTGTGATCCTAGACAAGTCACTTAACCCTCATTGCCTAGCCCTTGCCATTTTTCTGTCTTTGGAACCAATACATAGTATTGATTCTAAGATGGAAGATAGGGATTAGAAAAAAAAAAGACAATTTACTTTTCACATTAAGAAATATATATTCGTAGCCTTTATACATCTGAAGTTATTAAAACTGAAACCTGTCCTAAGACTTTGGGGACACACTCTGTAGTGAGAAATCCAGACATGAAATCCTGGGACCTTGTAGTCTGAGATAAAACTTGGAAAGGCTTGGAAAGGATTTGGAAAGAAAAACTTGGAAAGGATTGAAGAAATATCATGAAGTGCCCAAAGAGTTTGGACTTAGCTCTTATTAGTAACAGAGAGCTATGGAAAGTTTTTGAGGAGAAGAATAATGTAATTTGAATAGTACATTAAGAGAATAATAGCCCATGAATAAGGGGTCATTCTAATCCAAATCCTATCTGAGCAAGTATCCTCTATACAGCATAGCCATTAGGTAGTTATTGGCTGGATGGCTGGAACATCTCTTCTTCTCTTCCAAGGCAGATCACCCAACTATTGGAAGCTTGTTATTGGAAGAAAGTTCTTTTTTTTTTTTTTTTCCTATTAAACTGAAAGCTGTCCTCTTGTTACTCTTTCTTTTTCCTTTGGTCCTGGTCCTCTGAGGTCATTCAGGATGATATTGCTAGCACAATAAATCTTTAACTCCCTAAAGGCCTTTTTGACCTGGCCTGGGCTTTTCCTTCAGATTCTCAGCCTTTATTGGCATAAACTAGAGTTGGGGTGGGGAGGTGAGAAGTAGTGGAGAGCTAGAGACTCAGTATGCCATCTTGTGCATCTGTAGTGAATTCCAAATCTTCACACTTATCAGGGCAATGTGGAGAGAATAAGTTCTTCCAGGATTCCAGTGTTCCTGATCTTCTTTACACTTGTTATAAATTTAGCTCCTTATTGCACAGTGAATGGTCCCTAAAGATGATGTATGCTGGCTCCACTTAGAGATGAGTTAAATGAGGCTGGGTGTGCTGGCCCAGCCCTTTCAGTCTGGGCTGTGAGGTCTCAACTAGCCTTTAGTTTTGTTAAAGGGAAACTACACCACAAACTTTTATGAGGGCTGGTGATGAAGCAAAGGGCTAATTATAGGACTTATGGTGCCTCTGGAGCTGACTAAATATAAGCAATAAGATTTCCAGGTGAGCCGAAGGAAGTAGATTCCAAACTCAGGCAGAATTCCAACCCTGTGAATTGTTTGGCAATGACTTACTCTCTGAGGACCAAGGTGTGCCCACTTCATACTCCTTTCTGACCAATGAAGTAGGAGGATTTAATATGCTTTTCCCCCCAGAGGATTCCATGAGGGGAAAAGGTAGCCTCGTCTATAGCAATCTTCAAGAAAAATAAAACTCAAATTTTCACAGGCTCTACCAACCTCACCCCCACCAAGAGGAAGATGGGCATGTAGACCATTAGTGGTATTAAAAAATGACCTGTTCCTGCCAGTGCTAGAACCAGCCCCACCAGCTTCAGGGCATTAAGAATAAACTGAGTTTGTAGTCAGAAGACTTGGTTTGTTCCAATTTCTGACATTTATTATCTGTGTGATCTTAGGTCATAAGCAAAAGTCAAAACCCTTTTTGAATGTCCCCTTCTTCATCTGTAAATGGGAATCATGATGTTTTTATTAGGATTAAAAATAAATTTTGCTGACTCTGCTTTTTTATTTGTGTGAAATTAACCAGTGTTAAACTAGTGCTATAAGAATCATGAAGCCACAGTAAAATAGTACCTCTCAGCTCAGATTCCATGACAAAGGGAGGCAGCACCTGATGGCACCTTAGTTTCCCAAATCCACCTTGGTGGATTAAAAGATTAGCTGTTTGTGAGGGCTAAAGTAGAAATAGAGAGAATTTAAAGGAAGATCTCTACATTATGGCTTCCACCTATCTTTCCAATCTTATTTCATGTTATTTCTCTCATGAATTCATTGTTGCTGTGAAACAAACTTGCTAGCTGTTCCTCTTATTCAACATTCTAATTCTTGCCTCCATGCTTTTCCCAGATGGTCCCTGGATACCCTGGATGCACTTTTTCCTCACCTCCACTTTTTAAGATTCTTAGCTTCAATTTGGAACAAGGTGTAAAAGTGCTTTGACCAAGAAATCTCACCACTAGGTCTATATCCCAAAAAAATCAAAGGAGAAAAAGGACCTTTATGTACAAAAATATTTGTAGCAGCAATTTTTTTTGTTATAGTAGAAAACTGGAAACAAAGGAATTGTTCTTTAATGGTAGGGTGGGATGGGGTGTATGTGTGATACTATATACAACTGAATGGAATATAATATTGTGTGGTTAAAAAAATGGTGAAGGTGATCAATTTAGAGAAACCTAGGAGGACTTGTATAGACTGATACAGAGTAAAGTAGACAGAACCAGGAGAACAATTTATACCATAAAAACAACACTAGACAAATTACATTGAAAAATGTAAGAACCCTCATCAACGCACTGACCAATCATGATTTCAGAAGACTCATAATCTACCCATCTCCTGGTAGAGGTCAGTAGACTTTGAGTACAGACAAACATTTTTTTGACATGATCAATGTAGGAATTTGTTTCTCTTGACTATGAATATTGGTTACATAGGTTTTACTTCTCTCTCTCTCTCTTAAAATTAAATTAAATTAAAAAAAATTAGCTTCCTCCAAAGCACAGAGCAGGAGTTATCTTGCTTGAGGTCTTTCCCAATTCCCTGAGTTGACAGTGCTCCCAGGCCTCTTGAAATTACTTTGTATAAAATTATATATACTTTGTTTTTACTTTTCTACAGGGTGTTTCCAAAGTTCTAAGACAAAGACTTTTGTCTTAATCTTGTCTTTTCTCTTAAGACTTTTGGGACACTCCACATACATGTTGTATCCTCGCTGGCAAATCGAAACTCCTTGTTGTCAGAAACTGCTAATGTATTGGCTTTGTATCTCCACCAAAGTTCCTTGCACATAGTAGGTGCTTCATCAGTGTTTGCTGAATGCCATCCTGCCCACAGCACAGGATCCAGAGCACCTAAGAATACCCCACAAGCCAGCCAGATAAGTTTTTAATATGCTGAGATTTTATCCATAATTCAGATCCTAGATCACTTCATATTTCTGCTGGGCTGTTAACATTTTGTGAAACTTAAATGTTTCACTTTGGCAGCAAACTCTCTGCTAAGCATTTTTGTGAAATAATATTGCCTAAATTTACAGTCTGTCACTTTAACATTTCTAAGGTTAGAAAAAGACCAAAGATTCATTGCTCTGAGAGTTTCAGACATTCTCCCAGTAGCTTCCCACAGTTAGGAAGCTAACAGTTTATTGTACAAATATCAGTGCTAAAAAGATGGGTCATTGGCACTAGGTCACTCACAATCCTGCATAGATTCCCAAGAAATAGTTGACTTTCACCAAAAGAGCAATGGAGAGACCTTGATTAGGAAACTGCACATTACTGACCAAGATCTGCATAAGAGAAAAGATGTAAAAGATGTCTCATAGATCTAAAAGGTGTAAGGTTTAAATTTAGGGTTTTATGCTAAATATGAGAGTTATAAATTAATATTGTGATCACTGATTTTAAAATATTATAGCTTAAGTCAAAATGACTTTTAGCAGCTTTTATTTACAAAGATGTGGAAAGAGTGAAAGTGTAAATGTAAATAAAGAGACAGATTCCTAACAAGCCTTCCAGCCTTTCTCAGGTGAAGTCTGGCTCAGCCCCATTAGCGGCTTCCCCAAGTCTCTTGTCTCCACTTGGATTTCCCAGTAATCCAGCCAGAAGTTCCAGTGGTATCTTCAGCCAGAGTTCCACCAGTGCAGCCTTCTCCAAAGCCAAGGCAGGGATCTCAACCACTCACTCCAAATGCCAGGAAGAAATGATCCCTAGACCATGCTGGTCTCTTCTTTTATGCTCCTCTTTTCCATGTCACTTCCTATCACTCCCCCTTCTTCACAAAAACCAATGGCAGTCTTTCAATTTGCCCAAGAGGGGCAGTGGTCTTTGGAGGTGTGTCTCATAAACTCTCTTACTTAATGTTAAGTAGGGGTACTTTAAGTTCTTGATTTGATTAGCTAAAAATAACCAAGGGGAGAGAGTTAATCCTATTTTCACAAAGGGACCTCAGTTCAAACTCCCTCATTTTTCAAATGGGGAAACTGAGGCCCAGGAAAATTAAGTTTAAGATCACACAGGTAGTAAATATCAGAGATTCAAACCCAGGTCTTTTGACTCCAGAGACAGTATCCTTTCAATTATGCCATACATGATGGAATTGATCTTCTTTGGAAACAAAGGAGGAGTGGTACACTGGGTAGCACAGTGAATAGGATGCCATGCCTTGAGTTGGGAAAACCTGGATTCAGATCTGACCTCAGATATTTCCTAGCTGGGCAAGTCACTTAACTCCCATTGTCTAGCCCTTGCCATTTTTTTGTCTTAGAATTAATACTAACAGAAGGTAAGGGCTTTTAAAAAAGAAGAAGAAAAAAGACAACAAATGGCAAACAACAACTATATAACCTAAAAAGAAGGTGAACTGGTCATGGGGGAAGAGTAAAGGATATCCAATAGACAGACCACATGATGTTGTTTGATGTAGACTCCCTCAGAACTTTGGGTAAATACCTCGTGGAGGATTTATGGGAGAGCACTAGTGAAATTACAGATCCATAAATGTATCAGCTATTTATTATGATGCTGTGCTAGGTCATATTGGCCATTCTTGTAAATCACCCTGACCAGTGTTTCATGTAATGTGGAGATAACATCCAAAGAACTCTTGCCCTGGAACAGAAGACCTGTGTTCAGTTCCCACCTTGGAGGCTTATTACCTTTGGGACCTAGGAGAAGTCACTTAGCTTCCTCATCTGTAAAATGAAGATACTAGCCTAGATAGATAACCTACCTACAAGGATCACAGATCTAGAGCTGGAAGAGACCTTAGAGGCCATTGAGTCCAATTCTGTCATGTTGCAGATGGGGAAACTGAGGCCCAGAGAAATTAATGACTTGTCCAGGGATATACAGCTAATAAGTGTGTGAGGCAAGATTTGAACTCCTATCTTCTTGATTCCAAATCTGGTATGATATCAGCTGTACTATTTAGTTTCTTATTTCCATGATCTCCACAAAACATATAGAAAGTAATAAAGTGTTTTTGAGTTTTGCAGAAGAGAAATGGGAAAGAAAACACTGGGATGAAATAATGGCATGTATTGCTGTTTGTTGTTTAGTCATTCATGTCCAACTCTTTGTGACCCCACTTGGTTTTTGTTTTGTTTTTTTAAACACCATTTTTTTTAAATTTGAAAATCTTTAATTAATTAATTAGAATATTTTCCCATGCTTACATGATTCATGTTCTTTCCCTCCTCTCCTCCCATCCCCCTCTCGTAGCCAATGAACACTTCCACTGGGTTTTACATGTGTCATTGATCAAGACCTATTTCTATATTACTAGTATATGCATTAGGGTGATTGCTTAGAGTCTACATCCCCAATCATATCCCCATCAACCCATATGAGCAAGCAGTTGTTTTTCTTCTGTGTTTCTGCTCCCACAGTTCTTTCTCTGGGTATGGATAGTTTTCTTTCTCATAAGTCCCTCAGAATTGTCCTGGATCATTGCATTGCTGCTAGTAGAGAAGTTCATTATATTCGATTGTGCCACAGTGTATCCATCTCTGTGTATAAGGTTCTCCTGATTCTGCTCCTTTCATTCTGCATCAATTCCTGGAAGTTGTTCCAATTCACATGGAATTCCTCCAATTCATTATTCCTTTGAGCACAATAGTATTCCACCAACAGATACCAATCAAAGAGCATCTCCTCATTTTCCAATTTTTTTACCACCACAAAGAGCACGGCTATAAATATTTTTGTACAAGTCTTTTCCCTTATTATCTCTTTGGGGTATAACCCCAGCAGTGGTATAGCTGAATCAAAAGACAGACAGTCTTTAGAAGCCCTTTGGGCATAGTTCCAAATTGCCATCCAAAATGGTTGGATCACTTCACAACTCCACCAGCAATGCATTAGTGTCCCAATTTTGCCACATCCCCTCCAACATGTATTACTTTCCTTTGCTGTCATATTAGCTAACCTGCTAGGTGTGAGGTGGTACCTCAGAGTTGTTTCGATTTGCATTTCTCTAATTATAAGAAATTTAGAACACTTTTTCATGTGC
This sequence comes from Gracilinanus agilis, assembly GCF_016433145.1. Lineage (NCBI taxonomy): Eukaryota > Metazoa > Chordata > Mammalia > Didelphimorphia > Didelphidae > Gracilinanus > Gracilinanus agilis. The sequence goes on along the minus strand of NC_058131.1, from coordinate 348,739,977 downwards.
TTATTGATAGTTTTGATTTCTTTAGCTGAAAATTACCTATTCATGTCCCTTGCCCATTTATCAGTTGGGGAATGGCTTGATTTTTTGTATAATTGATTTAGCTCCTTATAAATTTGAGTAATTAGACCTTTGTCAGAGGTTTTTGTTATAAAGATTCACTTGGGGTTTTCTTGACAAGGATACTGGAGTGGTTTGCCCTTTCCTTCCCTAGCTCATTTTATAGATAAATAAACAGAGGCAAGCAGGGTGAAGTGACTTATTCAGGGTCATACTGCTAGTAAATATCTGAGATCATATTTGAACTCAGGAAAATGAATCTTTCTGACTCCATGCCCAACATTTTTATCTACTGCACTATCTAGCTGCCCTACTAGTATATATATAGCACTTTTCAAATCTTAAAGCATTATCATACCTGTTGGTTATTATCATTATTACCAAATATAATTAAAGACATTCAAGACCTTCTGCATCTGACCTCAACCTTCCTTATTTTCTATTATGTCCACTCACATTCCGTGTGCTTTACCAAACTGGACCACTCATCATCTCATACAAATAAATCCTTCAATTGCCCACATCCACGTGCCCTTTCCACCATCTCTGTCTATTGAAATCCATCAAAGCCCAGATCTAGTATCTCTCACAGTGCTTTAAGGTTTGCAAAGCACTGTACATATCTTATTTCTATTGATCATCACAATAATCCTGGTTGGTAAGTCTTCTTATTATCCCCATTTTACAGATGAGGAAATAGAAGCTGAGAGAGTAAGATCATATAGTCACACTCACCAGCTAGTCACATGCCACTTCCTATGATGCTTATTTGTTTCCTTCTTGTTTCTCACAAGTAGATTATAAGCTCTTTGAAAGCAGGAGCTCCTATTGGTCTGATCAGCCACAATCGGACACACTGTACATTGATCCCAGCATAATGATGTCATTTTGGTCCTGTTCAAGTTACAAAGGGCAACAACCATTCTCTGACCCAACACATGGCCTTTCATGTTGTAGGCATTTAATAAATGTTCATGTGAATCGAATTGATTCCATCCTGGATCCTTCTATCTAGAAGTGATCTTTCCTCATCTAATCTCATAGCATGTGGCTTTCCTTGTCATATTTTGATGTGTATACTATTGATTTGTATGTACATGACTTACCTCCCTCCCTTAGCAGATGAAAGTTGCCTGAGAACAGAGGCAATCTTATCACTCCAGCCATAGCACAGTACTTTGCACATGCTTAATAAACATAGGCATTTGAATGGATAAATGAGTGCTTATTGATGCCTGAATTTCTTTTTATTGGAACAAAGTCTTTCTCCACCATAGGAAGTTAGATGTAAAACACAAGTAATCCTTGGAGAGGCAATAGTGTAGTTTATATGAATTGTATATTCGCCCTCTATGTAGCTGTCAAAGTAATATTTCTTGGGGTACAGAATGAGACATAAATATTTTCGAGTATAGCCATTGGGGGGAATTTGCTTGGTTATGCATATTTCTTACACGAAATCTGGGTTTTTTTCTTTTTTAAAAATGGGGTGATAGGAAGAGAAAATAGATTTCTATTAAAAATTTTTAAATAGAGGTGCTACAGATGTAAAGTGTTGTATTCAGACAAGGTCACATGTTACTCTTGCTTAACTATTTTACTTTGTTACACGAGAACTCTCCTAAAGTAATCTATAAGTGTCCTTAATATAAAACCAAGTATATTAATAAAACCAAAAGTGTAAACATTTTTTTAAAAATTTGAAGCACTAGCTGGTGGCAATACAGAACAGTTCTCTCTGCTCTGTCTGTAAGGAGATTCAGGGACTATGCAGGATGCAAAATGTCGTCAACTTTTTGTGGCCCCGACGTTCATGGTGCTATTCTGACAATGACCCACTTGTAAATGACAAAGATTTGACATCTTTCATCATATGGATCCAGGGAGAGGGGAGGGAAGACCCAAAGCCTGGGATTTCTGGTGTCCTCAAATATTTAATCACTCTTTTGAGGGGGGTTCTTATAAGGTTGTTGTCCTCGTTGGGATTTGGGGCGGGTTGTTTTCTTTTCTTTTCTTTTCTTTTTTAATTAGCATTAGCTTTTTCTTTTTTCTCCTTTAGTTCTGCCTAGATCATGCTTCTTGAATCCTGGAGATCAGAGTTGACTAGGTATAGCCCTAAAGTTATCTAAATGAGGAAAGGCAATCCAGAAGGCCCAAAGAATCTCACCACTAAAGGAGTTCAGTGTGGTGAGAGCAATATTCTAACCTCTGCCTCGTTGTGAGTTAGGCCATTTTGTTTTGTTTCGTTTTGTTTTACATTTTGAGACCATCTTCAAGACTTGATTGACTCAGGAGGCTAATGGTTCAGGCTACTGACAGCCTAATGACCTGGGAACAAAGTAATCATGGGGAGCCCTGTATGCAAAAGGTTGCTGGGCTGAAGGTATGCTGTGAGCAAATCAGCCAGAGAGTTACCTCAATCTCAGTTGAATCAGCTAGGTGTATCCTCAATATATTGCCTTGATGAATATCTTCCACCAACTCCATCTAAATAAATCCTTGGTTAAATGACCAATTTCCTTTTTTTTGAATACTGGAGAATTGTCTCATTTCCACACAGTATCCAACAAACTACAGAGGGATTGGTCTGAGTTAGACTCTTACCAGAACAATTGATACGATAACTCCCAGGAAGGCTAAATGGCACAGCCTGGAATCAGGAAGACCTGGATTCAAATCTGGCCTTGGACACTTACTATATGTGTGACCTTGGGTAAGTCACTTAACCCTATTTGCCTTAGTTTCCTCATCTGTAAAATAAGTTGGGGAAGGAAATGACAAACCACTCCAGTGTATCTGCCAAGAAAACTCCAAAAGAGAGTTAGCTAGGTAGCAGAGTAGATAGAACATCAGACCTAAAGTTGGGAGGACCTGGGTTCAAATCTGACTTCAGATACTTTCTACCTATGTGACCCTGGGAAAGTTTAACACCAATTGTCTAGCCTTTGCTACTCTTCTATCTTAAAACTGACATTAAAACAAAAGATAAAGATTTTTTTAAAAAAGGAAGTCAATCTGGGCACAGCTAGATCACTGGGTGGATTGAGAGGCAGGCCTGAAGATAAGAGGTTCTGGGTTCAAATCTAGCCTCAGGCACTTCCTAGCTGTGTGACCCTGAACAAGTCACTTAACCTCCATTGGCTAGTCATTACTGCTCTTCTGCCTTAGAACCAATACAGAGTATTGATTCTAAGACAGAAGATAAGGGTTTAAAAGAAGAAAGAAAGAAAGAAAACCCCAAAAGAAAATCCCCAAAAGGGTTATAAAGAGTCAGATATAACTGAAAAATTACTAAAATGTCAATCCTTTGCTCCAACCCCCTATTACTTCTGGGATCAAATATATACTTGTTTTGTTTTGAACTCTTTTTCCACCTGACTCCTAATGGCTCTTCCCAGGCTTATTCTTTGCATAGCCTATGTAAACCCAAAGGATCCTCTTCAGCCCCCACTTTCTTTTTCTTATTTAAACCCCTCATCTTTTTTTCTTAGAATCTATGCTAAGTATTGGCTCCAGGCAAGGGGTAAGGGCCTAGGCAATGGGGGTTAAGTGATTTGCCCAGGGTCACACAGCTAGGAAGTGTCTGAGACCAGATTTGAACCTGAAACCTGCCATCTCCAGACTGAGCTCTCTATCCACTGAGCCACCTAGCTGCTTCCAACTCCCACTCATTCAGATAATTTGACTTCCTAGAGGTAGACTGACTCCATCTCTCCCTTAACACCCAGGTGTACCACCCATGAGGTGTGAAGGTTAGGTGTCAGGCATTCTCCAGTGCCTGACTTGAAGCCCCATCAGTGTGCTTCTTCCAAAGATTATCAGTTAATATGTTTTACATGATAATACACATATAACCCAGGTCAAGTTGCTTACCAATTCAGGGAAAAGGAAGGGAAGAGGGGGAGGGAGACAGCTTGGATCATATAACTTCAGAAAACTTAAGTGGAAAATTATTATTTCGTGTAATTGGTAAAATAAAATCTCTTTACAAACTGAAGATGATCAGTTAAGGATCAATTTAATCAGCCAGTCTAAGGTCGCTTTTAGAAAGGAGAATTCACCACGGAAGTGTAGTAAGAACAATCAACACAAAACATCCCCCTAAAAGTTTGTGACACATTCTCCCGCAAATACATACAGAATCCAGACAAAAGTGGGTTCCCAGATTAGAGGGTACAAGGGGTAACTCCTGGTGGCTGGAAATCCTTTTCTCCCATTTGTGGATTACTTGAGAAGTTCCTCTTAGGCATAATGGAGTCTATTTACTGGGATACTTATAGGGCTATGAATCCAGACTGTTGGCTCTCAAGGCAGACATTGCCTGGAGAAGGGTGTGTGTGTGTGTGTGTGTGTGTGTGTGTGTGTGTGTGTGTGTGTCTATCTAGGTGTGTGTTGGTATGTATCTGTGTGTGATGTTTGTCTATGTGTGTATCTGTATGTGTCTGTGTCTGTGTGTGTGTCTGTGTGTGATGTGTGTGTGATATGTCTGTCTGTGTATCTCTGGATGTGTCTGGGTGTGTCTGAGTGTGATGTGTGTGTATCTGTGTATGTACCTGTGTGTGATATATATCTGTTTATGATGTATGTGTGATGTTTGTCTATATGTTCGTGTCTATGTGTATATCCGTATGTGTCTGTGTCTGTGTCTGTGTTGTGATGTGTGTATGTGTGTGTGTGTGTGTGTGTGTGATTCGTGTGGGGGTCTGGGTGTGTATAAGTCCCAAATACTAAGGATCCTCCAAAGCTTTCAAGATCCCCCTTTGTCCAAAAAGATGGGGAGCGAGTAGGAAAAAAGGGAGGTGTGAAGACTTGACCAAGACTGAAGCTGAGGCCTCCACTTTCCCCCCATCACCAGTTTATTCTTCCTCAGAGCTATGATAAATAATCACACTTAGACTAAATCAGCCAGGGATATTTTACTTCGACAGGGAAAGAAACAACAGGAATAAAAAACATTTTTTAATAATGACTTTAAAGGGTAAGGGCAGTAGAGAGAGGTCACTCTAACCTAGTTATCTAAGGACAAACGTAGGAACTGGGAGTTGGGTCAGGACCTACACTATTTTAACCCAGATAACTTAACTAAACTAAGGTCTAAACTAAACTAAACCTCTAACTAGAATAAGAGAAGGCTGGAGAGGTGGGATTCTCACTACACTTGTCCACAGTGCTCCAAGATGTCCCAGATGTCACCAGAAACTAGAATCAAGTTTTATCCATCGCCAGTTAATCCTCAAAAAGCTCTAGGGAGTAATGCAGATAAATCTGCTGTCCACTAACAGATATCCAAGACCTTCTCTACTTAGGCCACGATAGTTGATTGAAGTTTCTTTTTCTCAGTGATATCCCACTCTGTCAGTTCCTTGGATATTTGGCAAAGCTGGACCACACAGCCAAAACCTCCTTCCTTTAGCTTGGCCAAAGCACACTCCCTCTTCAAACCCTGGCTTCATTCCATTATGGAATGTCCATGAAGTCCAAGATTTCTTCAAGCTGTCATCTATTCTGCCTTATCTTGAGTTTCCTGCTTTCCCCATTACACCAGTCAGTTAATTTTTCCTGCCCATAAATTCCCCATAGGTAAAATCTACTTTGTGCTCACTGAAAGATTTCTGAACTAGAAAAATAAATCATGATCTGATCTAATTCATTTCATCTGCAGTGCCAGTCATTTGAGATAAAAATTATCTGAGGGTCCATTGATTAGGTCCTGCTATTAATCTTTGGATCAATAATGCAGAGATGATGATTGCGATTTCATTGCCAAGGTAACAACAATCATATGCAAGGGTCAATGAGACCAGAGCATCAGTTTCAACAACCTTATGTAGAATGTGAGCACATGAACAGAATGGGTACAATGGAATTTTATAGATCGTGGAAGGGGAGACTATGGGTTTACATATCGGGAAACAATAGAAGGTGAAGATAAGGATATCTGCATCAGAAACTAACTTGTCAAAACTTGATTTTTACAGACTTTAGTAGGAGATGTGACATGCTTATTTTGAGCAGTGTCGGGAAGCTGGGGCAGAATTTTTCTTAGCACATTGGTAGCAGGAACCCTGAGCCAGAAATTCTCTTATCATCACATTTATAAACCCAAGTTGTATAGTGTATCATGAAGTCTTTAGCTTCTATTTGCCCAATTCTAATTTTTTAAAGACTGATTTTCTTTCCTGACTTTTAAAAAATGAAGGTTAATAATTATTTTTTTCATATAATTGAGGAAAAAAATAAAATATTTAAAAAAACATTCTCTCCACCAATCTAGAAACACAGCACAAAGCAGATTCTCCTTCACCCAGCATAGCTGGGAGCCAGATTAAACATAAAGTATTTTATATAAAAAACAACTGATCTAAAATCCAATCAAGGAAAGATAATTTAAGGATCACTGTACTAAAATCAAGATAAAAAAGTATCAAAGAAAAAAAACAAAAAAAAAAAAAAAAAAAAAGTATCAAAGTAAAACAAATCTAAAGGGGACTCAAAAGTAGAGGATGTGTACATTAGCATATGTATATAGTTTACATATTTTAAAAACAAATTATAAACAAAGTGGAGTTTGTGGTTTTGCACATAATTTTTCATACTTTTATCTAATTTTTGTTGTTGGTGGTGGTAGTTACTAAGTATGTAATTTTTTAAATGAAAAAAAAAATCATTGGAATACCTGAAAGTTGTGACCAAAAAGTATTCTAGATACCATATTTCAAGAAGTGATGAAAGAAAACTGTCTAGATCTCTTAGAACCAAAGGCCAAAGTGAAAATAGGAAGAATCCACCAGCAACCTCCTGAAGGAAATTCCTAAGTGAAAATGTTGAGGAACTTCATAGCTAAAATCCAGAGCATCTAGGTCAAAGACAAAACACTTTAAGTATCCAGGGGGGGGAAAAGCTCAAGTACTGAGGACGCTTAGCCAGGATCATACAACATTTAGTAACTGGTACTGTAAAGGGGCAGAGGGTTTTGAATACAATATTCCAAAAGCCAAAACATATAGGCATACAAATAAGAATAACTTACTTCAAAAAACCAAGTATACTCATATAAAGAGGAAAATGAAGCTTTAATAAAGAACTAAGAGAAGAGCACAGTACAAACTCTGAAATACATAAATGTCAAACGAACATAAGAAGATAAATATGAATGAGCAATCATAAGGGAATAAAGATAGTGTTTATATTCTAATAGGGACAAATGATACAAAGTGTCCCCTTAAAGCCCTTAATGGAAAACTACATTATCCTAAATGATACCAAAGATAATGAATTATGATATTTAATGTATAATGTATATATTAATGAATAATGTAATATCTGAGTATTTAATAAAAAAGCTAGATAAGTTACAGAGAGAAATAGACAGTAGAACTATAATGAGGAAGGGAACCTCAATGTACTCCTTTATGACTGAGACAAATCTAATTAAAAATTAAAGAAGAAAGAAGTCAAGGACTTGAATAAAATTTTATAGGATTTAGGTATGATAGACCTCTGACCATTACTGAATGGGAATAGCAAGGCATATACATGTTTCTCAGCTGTATATGGTACCTTTACAAATGTTGACCATATATTAGCTGGTGCAAACTTCACAAACAAATACAGGGAAGTAGAAATATCAAATATACTTTTATGGGCCATAATGAAATGAAAATAGTATTAAATAAAGAGTTGCCAAAGAAATGATTAAAAATTAATTGAAAACTAAATAACTGAACCCTAGAGAATAGGAGGGTCAAAGAGCAAATTATAGAAGATATATAATTGAATTAGAGATAAATGTAACAATTAGACAGCGTGGCAGCCTTTTGGGAATATAACCAAAGCATTCATTAGGGGAAAACTTATATATCCAAGTAAATACTTTCACTAATAAAAAAAATAACACATTAATGAATTTACTATGCAACTTTAAAAATCTAGACAAAAAAATTTTAAACCCTAAATTAAATATTAAAATAAAAATTCTAAGAATCAAAAAAGAAATTAACAAAATTGAAAATAGAAATCATTAAATTAATAAATAAAATTAAAAGCTTTAGACAATAAACTACTAGCTAATTTGATTTTTAAAAAAGAAAAGGGAAAGCCAAATTACCAGATACAGAAATGAAAAAGAAGAATTCACACAAAATGAAGAAAACATAATGGTATTTATTAGAAAATATTTTGTTCAACAATATGCCAATAAAACTAACAAATGAAATGAATGAATATTTACAAAAATGTAAAATGCCTACATGAACAGAATGAAAAACTAAGAATTTAGATTATCCAGTCTTTGAAAATGAAATTAAATAAACCATATATGAGCTACCAAAGGGGAAAAAAAAATCCTGGGACCAGATGGATTTACAAGCAAATTCTATCAAACATTCAAAGAATAGCCAATTCCAGTATTATATAAACTGCTTTAAAAAATAATAAAAGGAATCCTGTCCTGCCAGATTCATTCACGGATACAAATATAATCTTAATACTTAAACTAGGAAAAAGAAAAACAGAAAAAGAAAACTATAGACCAGTATCCCAAATGAATATAGATATAAAATTTTAAATAAAATATAGGTTACAGCAACATATCAAAGCAATTATACATCATGACCAGGTTGGATGTATGCCAGGAATACAAAGTTGATTCAGTACAAGAAAACTAAAAACATAACAGACCACATTAGTAATGAGAATCATAAAAAAATCATAATTATGTTCAGAAAAAAGCAGGTGCAGAGAAAAGCTTTTGATAGAACACAATACCTATTTCTGTTTAAAAACAACAAATGGATTTTTCCTTATATGAAAGGAAGTATCTAAAATCAAGAGCCAGATCATCTATAATAAGGATAAACTAGAGGCCTTTACAATAAGATCAGAAGAATATCAAGGGTATCCATTATCAACAAAATGACTTGATACAATGCTAATACTAGCTATAGCAGTAAAATAAGAAAAATAGGCAAAAGGGAAAGAAATTTGTTGCTTTTTGCAGTTGGTAATAGTTTACTTCGAACTTTAGAAAACTAATGAAAAATTGAAGCTATAATTTCAACAAAGTTTCATAATAAAAAAATAAGTCCATATTAATCATCAACATTTCTCTATATTGCCAACAAAACTCAAGTGGAAGAGAAAGAAATTCCATTTAAAATAACTACAGAATGTATAAAATAATTGGTTATTTACCTACTAAACCAGTAATGGGCAAACTTTTTAAAGAGGGGGCCAAAGGAAAGGAAATGCTCATCTTTCAGTCTGTTTCTAAGGCAACTCTTTCCAAGTTTCATTGTATTGTATCCTACTCATTGTATTCGTCAGATTAGGAATAATGTCTTGTAGCTGCATAGAACATTTCAGGGGTCCGCATTTAAGAACTATAGGAATATAATTACAAAATATTTCTGATGGAAATAAAGATCTAAATAATTGGAGAAATAACAATTGCTTATGAATATGACTATGTTGATATTATTAAAATGACAATACTTCCTGAATTAACTTAATCAGCACTATACCAATCAAATTGGGTAGCTAGGTGGCACAGTAGATAAAGTATCAGGCCTGGAGTCAAGAAGAGTCATCTTTCTATTTAAGACCAAGCAAGAGATAGAGAACATTACAAGATGTAAAAGGAATAATTTCAATTATATTAAATTAAAAAAAATGCAACCAAAATTAGAAGGGAACCAACAAACTGGGAAAAAATTTTATCACAAAAATCTTTGACAGGGGCAGCTGGGTAGCTCAGTGGAATGAGAGTCAGGCCTAGAGACAGGAGGTCCTAGGTTCAAATCTGGCCTCAGACACTTCTCAGCTGTGTGACCCTGGGCAAGTCACTTGACCCCCATTGCCCACCCTTACCAATCTTCCACCTATGAGAAAATACACTGAAGTACAAGGGTTTAAAAAAAAATCTCTGACAAAGAACTAATTTCTCAAATTTATAAGGAACTAAGTCCTTAGTACAAGAAAACAAGCCATCCCCCAATTGACAAATGGTTAAGGGATATGAATAGGCAGTTGTCAGAGGAAGAAATCAAAACTATCAATAATCATATGAAAAAGTATTCTAAATCCCTCCTGATTAGAGAAAGTGAATGAAAACAACTCTGAGGTACCACCTCACACCTAGCAGTTTAGCCAATATGACAGTAAAAGAAAATAATAAATGTTGGAGGGGATGTGGCAAAATTGGGACACTAATGCATTGCTGGTGGCATTGTGAATTGATCTAACTATTCTGGAAGGCAATTTGGAATTATGTCCACAGAGCTTCAAAAGACTGCCTGCCCTTTGATCCACTACTAGGTATGTACCCCAAAGAAATAATTAAAAATGGTTGTTGTACAAAAATATTCATAGCCATACTCTTTGTGGTGACCAAAAAATTAGAAAATGAGGGGATGCCCCTCAATTGGGGAATAGCTGAACAAATTGTGGTATATGATGGTGATGGAATACTATTGTGATGTAAAGAATGATGAACTGCTTGATTTCTATATGAACTGGGAAGAGCTCCATGAACTAAAGCAAAGTGAAATGAGCAGAATCAGGAGAACATTGTACACAGTAACTGAAACATTATGGGACAATCAAATATACTAGACTTTCCTACTAATAGCAATGCAATGTTTCAGGACAATCCTGAGGGACTTATGAGAAAGAATGCTATCCACACCTAGAGAAAGAACTGTGAGAGTATAAATGCAGAAGAAAACATATGATTTGTCACTTGCTTACATGGTTATATTTGGGGTTTCAGTTTTAAAAGATTGCTCTATTACAAAAAAGAATAATATGGAAATAGGTATCAAGTGGTAACACATGCATAACCCAGAGAAATTGCTTGTCAGCTCTAGAAGGGGGGAAGGAAGAGGGGAGAAAACATGTATCATGGAACCATGGAAAAAATATTTAAAAATAAATTCATTAAATAAAAAAGAAGACTCATCTTTCTGAGTTCAAGTCTAGTCTCAGACACTTACTAGCTTTGGGGCCCTGGGCAAGATGCTTAACCCTTTTTTTTTGTTTGTCTCAATTTTCTCATCTGCAAAATGAGCTGGAGGAGGAAGGGCAAACCACTCTACTGTCTTTGCCAAGAAAACTCCAAATGAGGTCATTAAGAGTTAAATATGACAGAAAAATAACTGAGCTGACCAATCAAATTACACAAGAATCACTTCGAAATAATAAATATAAAAAAAATACAACCAGAATTCATCTAGAAGAACAAAATATCAAAAATCTCAAGGGAAAAAATTCTTTTTAAAGGGAAGGAAAAGGACCCAACAATACCAGATTAAAAACTATGCTACAAAGTAATAATCTTCAAAACAGTCTGTTACCTGTTTAAAAGACAGGTTGATCAATTAATACACATACAGAAGTGAATTAACCCAGTAGCCTATTTTTTGATAATCCTAAAGACCTCAGTTACCATTCAGCAAAAACTGCTGGGACAACTGTAAAGTAGTCTTGTAAAAACTACTATAAATAATAGCAATAGGTAACATTTATATAGCACTACGTGCCATGTACTGTGCCAAGTCCTTTACAATTATAATATTATTCAGCCCTCACAACAATCCTAGGAGATAGGTACTATTATTATCTCCATTATACAGATGAGGAAACTGAGGTTTAAATGACTAGCCTAGGGTCACACAAATATTAAGTATCTGAAACCTCTTTTGAATTCAGATCATCTTGACTCTAGGCCCAGAACTCTATATACTGCAAAAACTCACATCACACACTAAGATAAGCTCTCTCTATATAAATGAATTAATCACATGGAGTGGTTTCACAAACAAATTTAGAGGAAAAGGAAGAGATATCTTATCAGATCTATGGATCTGATTGGGGGCAGAGTTCATGACCAAACAAGAGATGGGACAATTTTGATCATATAAAATTAAAAGATTTTCATGCAAATGAATACAATGTAATTAAGATTAGATGGTAAAGAGTTATACCAAGTTTCTTTGATAAAGGCCTCATTTCCAAGATATATAAGGAATTGATTCACATGTATATAAATAAATAAGAACCATTCCCCATAAGTGACCAAAGAATTATCAGGCAGTTTTCTTCCTTTTTTTTTTTTTTTTTTAAACCTTACTATGTATTGGCTCCAAGGCAGAAGAGTGGTAAGGCTAGGCAATGGGGGTCAAATGACTTGCCCAGGGTCACACTGCTAGGAAGTATCTGAGGCTGAATTTGAACCTAGGACCTCCCAACTCTAGGCCTGGCTCTCAATCCACTGAGCTATCCAGCTGCCCCCTCTTCCTTTCTTTTTAAACTCTTATCTTCCATTTTAGAATCAATACAGTGTATTGGTTCAAAGACAGAGGAGTTGGTAAGGGCTAGGCAATGGGGGTTAAGTGACTTGTCCAAGGTCACACAGCTGGGAAGTGATGGGGTCACATTTGAACCCAGGTTCAATCCACTGAGCCACTTAGCCACCCGCCCCAGGTAGTTTTCAAAGAAAGAAATCCAGGCCATCAATAACCACACATTTAAATAACTCAGCAGTTCTGACTTCTACCTCACACCTATCAGATTAACAAAGTTGGCAAAGTTGACAAGAAAGAAAGAAAGAAAGAAAGAAAGAAAGAAAGAAAGAAAGAAAGAAAGAAAGAAAGAAAGAAAGAAAGAGGTAAATTCTGGAAGAGCTGTGGAAAAACAGTTCCTTGATAAAAGTGGAGCTGTGAACTGGTCATTTAATTCTAGAAAGTGATTTGGAATTATGATCCCAAAGTTACTAAAGTCTATATATCCTTTGACCCAAAGATCCTATTGCTACTATTAGTTCTATAGCACAAAGAGATAAAAGAAAGAGAAATGGCAAAGCATTCAAAGCAAAGAAGGTATTTACCAATTAAGGAATAACTGAATAAATTATGGAATAGGAATATAATAGAATATTATTGTGGTACAAGAAATGAAGAAGGGCATAGTGGATTTTTTTAACACTTACCCTCTTTCTTAAAATAGACACTAAGGGGGGGCAGCTGGATGGCTCAGTAGATTGAAAAGCCAGGCCTAGAGATGGGAGGTCCTGGGTTCATATCTGGCTTCAGACACCTCCCAGCTGTGTGGCCCTGGGCAAGTCACTTAACCCCATTGCTTAGCCCTTGCCTCTCTTTCTGCCTGGGAACAAATACACAGTATTGATTCTAAGATGGAAGGTAAGGGTTTAAAAAACAAACAAATAAATCAAATAAAATAGATACTAAGGACCCATTCCTTAGTATGGTAAATAAAGGCTGGGCAATTGGAATCACCCAGCTAGGACATGTCTGAAACCAGATTTGAACCCAGGCATACCCTTCATTAAGTCATCATCATCGTCATTCATTAATGAAGAATAAAGGGAGCAGAACCAGGAGAGTCATTTCTACAATAACAACATTGTATAGATAAGCAACTTTGAAAGACTTAAGAATTCTGATCAACACAATTACCAACCATGATGCTGAGGACTGATATAGAAACATCCTGTTCACCTCCTGACAGAGAGGGGATGGACTTAAAAGCGTAACAAGACGTATACAGGGTATTCCAAAAGTCTTAGGACAGTTCAAAGCTTTAAGAGCTCTAAAAGGCACCGAGACCCTATTTTTGGACACAACCAAGGTGGGAATTTGTTTTATTTGCATATTTGCTTATTTTGTTCTTATTGTGCATTTTATCATTATATTATATTATTGCAATCAAGATGATCTGAATTCAAATTCAGTCTCAGATTCTTAATAGCTATGTGACTCTAGGGAAGTCACTTAATCTCAGCCTCAGTTTCCTCTTCTGTATTATTAGCTTTTCTATTTTATTTTTAAGCGTTTGTTATTATTATTATGCATATTTGTTACAAGAGCTTTCTTTTTCATTGGGAGATTAGGTGGAAGAGGGAAAATAAAATTTTATTAAATGAAAAAAAATTTTAATGAACCAATTTTTGCCTTCAAGGTGTTCACATGTTACTGGTGGATTCAACCTATATAAATATAAGTAAGTATAGAGATGCAATGTCCAGAAAGAGAGGTGATACTGCCCATGTTTTCTGCTCCAGCCAGTCCCTATGTTTTGTTCTTGGGACCACATTTTAGAAAGGACAAAAATGGCAAATTGGAGCTTATCTAGAGAAGGGCAGCCAGCATGATAACAATATTGAAGACTATGCCATCTAAAGGTCAGTAAAAGAATTCAGTTTCATTTGGACAGAGATAACTGAGGGATTGGAGAGAACAGGGTCAGGTCATAGTAGTTATCTTCATTTTATTACTATTATTATTTTAGGTTTTTTAAAGTAATCATCCTTAGGTATTCGAAGGATTGTTATGGGGAAGGACCCCAGAAAGAAGAAGTGGGACCAATGGATAGAAACTAAAAAGGGGAGGTAATTAGAGCTGACTCTGGAGCTAATGTTTCCTGTCATTAGAGGTCTTCAGGCAGAGGCTGGCTGATTCTTTTTCTTTTTCTTTTTTAAACCCTTACCTTCCCTCTTAGAATCAATACTGTGTATTGGTTCTAAGGCTGAATAGTGGTAAGGGTTAAACAATGGGGGTTAAGTGACTTTCCCAGGGTCACCCAGCCTAGGAAGTGTCCGAGTCCAGATTTGAACCCAGGACCCCTGTCTCTGGGTGTGGCTCTCATTTCACCCAGCTGCCCCCTGGTTGATCACTTTTCAGGGAAATTTTAGAGGTGATTCCCATTCAGGTTCTAATTGAACTAGAGGCCCCTAACATTGTTCTGAGATGCTAAAATTCTCTGATACTATAATTGCTTTTGAGGGTCAGTCCCTTCTTTAATAGACCTCTATTTTAGGTTGGCTGACTTCAATTTGTGTGGTGGGGCCTGCCTGGAGAACCCAGGACACGAGGTCATCTGGAGAGCAGGATAGCCTCTTTCCTAAATGTCTCAAAGGGATATTATTGGCCAGGATTCCTGATGACCTTTTCCCAAGACACTACGCACCTCAGCTCCATCTATCCAAAGGCTTGTGCTAAGTGTGACTGAGTTTTATGAAAACTTTAATGAAAAGAAATCGTTAACAGAATCCCAGGCCCTTGTGTCGCCTAAGGAAGGGAAAATGTTACTTATCTTCCAGGTCCTTTCATGGGCAACCTCAGGGTTAAGGACTGTTTTTGCCGATTTGGGGAGTAAAGGAAGGTGCAATGCTTTGTGTGAAGGCAGCACCACTCCAAATTCCATGACTCCTCTCTCCCAGCAAACTTGTCCAAAGGCCACTTTGCATTTGTGCAATTTCCACATGGGCGTGTGCATGTATTTAAATATAAAAATCTTTTCTCTCCCCTTACTTACTGTGTAAAAAGAATTACTTTATGTTCTTGAATCTTGTAAACCTGAGTCTTTGCTTGGGGAATTAGTGGGCACGCTTGGGGAAAAGCCAGATACCTAAGTTTCCAGGTTCTGCCTGTGTGGGAGCACTCCAAGCTAGAGAAGTAAGAGGTTCCCCACAATATATATCCAATCTGTAACATTTAAGAGAAATCCGTGTACACATGCCACATTAGTGGACAGAATCGAACATAGACATCAGGTGTCCTGGCACATAATGCACTTGTTTATGGAAAAATTCATGCTTCCATTTACCTTCTCCCTGCATAGGTCTTTGGTAAGAAAGGCATAACAAAGATCTAGGATTCTTTGGAGTCGTTGCTGAAGTGTAGTATGAAAAGTGGGCTGGCAAAAGATATTTTTTCCCCATTAAGACCCTGCTTAATCCTGGAGGATTCCACTCACATTTGGCTTTGTTTAATCCTCACCCACATTCCCTTTTCTCAGAAAAGGACTTTATGGGGGCTCCCATGGCTTCTTGAACATCAAATAACCCTTAAAAGCAACGCTGTGATGGATCGAGTGTGAGTGAATCAAACGAGGATTAAATTTCCCTTGAAATGCATATGGATTTAATAATCAGCAGAAAGAGGCCTTGGCAACATAAAGCTGCAGCTTCAGAGTGATGTCAGAACCATTTTGAGAAAGGCTCTGCCTTTTCTCTGTGGATGGAGCCCCAAGGAAAGCTTGTGTCCCAGGCTTAGGATGAATAGTCATAGTTGGGGCTCCTGGAAGCCAGGGAAAATCCCCCTATTTCCCAATTGGCCTTGAAATCACAAGCTGGAAGATGTGCGTCCTTTTTTCTTGGAAGATCCATAACTTCCCCTAACCATTAGGCTCAGCTCAGCAATTATTTTCCCACCTTCTTCTTGGGGGAGGACCTCCAGAAGGGTCCAGACATTTGTGGGATGGGTAGGCAGGCGCGTGGGCAGAAAAGAACAAAATGGAAGCCCCAGAGAGGGCACATTGGGGAACTCTACAGTAGTCCTTCCTCTGAATCTCCTTCCTGGGTGAGGGAGACTTCTGGCCTCCAGCAGAGAGAACTCCCAGGCTGGGTCTCTGAGATTAGACTTACTTTCCCTTTTGGTCTGATTCTAAAGCCACAAATTCGAGGCCCTTATAAATCTGGCCCCACATCTATGGGGAAGAAAGAACAGAGAACTGAATCCCTCTTAGGAAGAACTCCCTTGAAATTAAAACTGTTTACATGTCCTTCTTTTTCCTTAAATATCTGCTATCCAGGGAACTATTTCCCCATAGGTTGGAATGGCCTTCTGTGCCTCTGGGGGCAGCTTTCACTCAATGAGGTGACCCCAACCCTTTATTTGGAAGAGGAAAGAGACAGGATCTTAATGCTGGGTCATCACAGTGAATTATGGCTTTTAACAATTTCCTGTTTGGGTCCAGAACCTCTCCTAGACCCTATCCCAATGCCTGTCAGAGAGATCCTGGCCAATTCCAAAGGATCATAGAATTTAGAGTTTAAAAGGATTTTAAAGGTCAATCTCTTCATTTCACAGATGAGAAAAGTGAGGCCCAGAGAAGTTAAGAGACCCAAAGCTACCCAAGTAGGAAGTGGCAGATGTAGAATTTGAACCCAGGTCCTCTGGCATGAAATCCAATACTCTTCTCATTGTACCGCCCAATCTAATACAACAAACATTTATTAGGCATCAACTACATTCAAGGCATTATAAAAGGTGCTGGGTACATAAGGAGAAAGATAAGTGTCCATTATGGTATCTGTATATCAGTGGGAAGCTATAGGGGCAAGCAGGACATTTGTAGCAGAACACAGAATCTGCTAGACAGATGTGAAGGGACTTCTCAGTTGGAGCTGTTTCTTTATAACAGGAAGTTCACATTCCCTTCCTAAGCCCCTTGTGTTTGGGGTAGACTCTAAAGCAATGATGGGCAAACTTTTTAAAGAGGGGGCCAAAGGAAAGGAAATGCTCATCTGTTAGGCTGTTTCTAAGGCAACTCTTTCAAAGTTTCATTGTTTTGTGTCCTACTCATTGTATTCATCAGATTAGGAATAATGTCACGCTCATGGGATAGAACATTTCAGGGGGCTGCATCTGGCCCCCAGGCTGTAGTTTGCCCATCACTGTACTAGATGATGGGGATACAAAGACAAAAATGAAGCAATCCCTACCCACAATGAGCTTACATTTCAGTGGGGGAGACCCCCAAATCTATATATCTCTTCATGTTTTATTTCTGTATATAGACATAAAATATCTACAGCATAAATATAAAAATAATAAATATAAATATATACAAAGTAGTTAAATACAATTTCCTTTTGGGACAGAAAGAACTAGTAGTTGAGAGATCAGAAAAGTCTTTAAGCCAATGGTTCCTGAGCTGCATATTAAATGAAAAGAAGGATTCTGTGAAGAGACAATGAGGGAATGCATTCCAAGCATATAAGCCAGCTAGTAAAAAGGCAAAGAGACAGAAGATGGAGCCCAGGGTATGAGGAGCAGAGAAAAAGCCAGTTTGACCAGATCACACAGTGCTGGAGAGGCAAAAATGGATGTAAGCACTTTAAAGGTAAAATGCTATATATTATCCTAGAAGCAATAGGAAGCTACTGGAGTTGGTTGAGAAGAGAAGTCACCTGGTCAGTTTTCTACTTATGGAAAATTATTTTGACAGCAGAGTATAGGAAGGACTAAAAAGAAGAAAGGCAAGGTAGGGAAACCAATCAAGAGACTGATTACATATTAGATTAATATAATTAAAGACATAGGTAAGAAGAGATGAGGACCCGAATTAAGGTGGTAGTTCTATAAGTGGAAAAGAAGGGATGAGGTGCAAAAGATATGAGTGTAGAAATGGCAAGATCTGGCACCTGATTGGATATTCCAAAAATCTTAGACTTTTGCTTGGGGTCAAAAGGGAGAAAGACAAATTCTGTTTTAGACATGTTACGTTTAAGACATCTTTGAGAGATTGAGTTTGAAATGTCCAAAAGGGGACTGATGACATGGGACTGAAGTTCAAAGGAAAGAATGAAACTGGATACATAGATCTGGTGGTTATCTGTATAGAAATGGTAATTAAACTCAAGGGATCTGATACGGTTATAGAGAGACAGAGACAGATAGAGATGGGGGTGGGAGTACTGAGAGGCACAAAGAAAGAGAAAGAGAGAGAGGGGGAGAGAAAGACAGAGAGTGAAAGGTATAAAGGAGAGAGAAAGACAGAGAGATAAAGGTATAAAGAGAGAGACAGACAGAAAGAGACAGAGAAAAAGAAAGAGAGATAAAGAAAAGAAAGTGAGAGACTAAATGGAGGAGAAAGGAGGGAGAAGAGGGCCTTAGGACAGAAACTTTGGTGTCATTAGCAATTAAAGAGGCATGATTTGGATGACAAGAAACAAAGGATCCTACTAGGAAGAGCTGGTCAGACAGGTAAGAAGTAAATGAAGATGGAGCTGTATCACAAAAATCCAGAGATAAGAGATTGTCTAGAAGAGGGTGGTCATGTATTGATTGGAGCAGATAAGATGAGAAAGATTTGGGACTAAGAAAGAACTGTCAAATCCTCTGATCAGGAAAAAAACTAAATGTGGTTTGATTTCAGTAAATTAGAGGATTTTTTTTTTTAACCCTTGTACTTTGGTGTATTGTCTCATAGGTGGAAGATTGGTAAGGGTGGGCAATGGGGGTCAAGTGACTTGCCCAGGGTCACACAGCTGGGAAGTGGCTGAGGCCGGGTTTGAACCTAGGACCTCCTGTCTCTAGGCCTGACTCTCACTCCACTAAGCTACCCAGCTGCCCCCAAATTAGAGGATTTTGCTAGAGTGATTCATATTAGTGAGACAAAGGAGGGAGTGGGGGTAGATAAAGGCAACAAAACAAGAACAAAGTTACATGAGGGGGGAAAAAAGACAAAACCAGAAAGGAGACTCGAAAGAAGTAGAGACAAAGGCTTTCCCCAAATGTCTCATTTCGAGATGTCCTCCTGTCCCATCTCTTCAAATATAGGGCCCTCCAGGGGTAGGAGGCAAGGCTGGGTCTTTTCACTGTCATTTATGTCTGGGTCTGGTCAATGTCAGCCCTTTGTGAACAATGATGCTTCTGCAAGGAGGTTCCTGGAAACTTTGAGTCCATTATTACTCCCTGCCAAAGGCAGAAGTCCTGGAGCATCATATCCATCTCATCTAGAACAATTACAGAAAATTCAAGCCTTCGTATATTTGTATCTTTACTTTCCCTGATAAAAGCCTGCTTCTGAAAACCACCTCAAGTCCTATGAGGATGGACAGGTTGAGGAGGCAAAGGATTGCTTTGGGAATTGTTTGGCATATGCTCACTTGAGAAAGCTTTTGCTTTGGGTTGAAATGGCCACGATCCAGTGTCTGGGTACCATTAGACCTCTGTGACAGCTGTGCAAAGGGTCTCTTCTGAGAACCAGAGGAATCAAGCTAGAATCAGTCCCAAATTGTGATGGAAATCCCAAAGTTCCCCAGACCAGATTTCCGCAGCAGCTCTCTGGAACTGAGGTATAGGCATGTATTAGAAATAGGCTACCTGGCAGGACTAAGTATACAGGTATTATCTGTCTCTGATTTCTCACTTCCTGGCTGATCACTAGTTCCTGTGATGTGGGCCAAGGTAGGAGACCACCAATGATTGGAATGTGTCTCTGACACGAAGACCAGAACAGGAGCTACATCTGGTTCTGATCAGGACAGGCGCATTCAGGGAAAAATCTGACTCTGGAGCCAAGCTGCCTGTTCATTTTCATTATATCCTTTTCAAAGACGGACCCATTTAAAACCAAGTGAAACATTTTCTTTGAGAATAATAATAATCACAACTCTTATTTCCATTATACTTTATAGTTAGCAAATGTAGAGGAATTAGTTTCTAAACAATCTGCCACGCCAGGAAACCTGGGATGTAATCACAGAAAGTAAAGCATAGATAAAAAAAGGTATTAAAATTACCTGTTGGGGCTTACGAGCAATAATTTTAGGATAGATCTGCAAAATACAAATGAGAACATTGAGCCTCTGAAAAGTTAAGTAACTTGCTGTTCTAGGCTAGACCTTACTCAGGTCAGTCAGTTGGTAGCTTAGACCCAATATTTGAACACGGCTTGCCAAGTATTAGGGAGCTCCTCCATTTTTGAGTGTTTGTTTTCTCCTCAGGCAAACAGGAAGTAATGTCAACCTCTTAAGCCTTTGGTCTCCTGAGATAGTCAAGTGTTGAGGATGGTCTTAGTGCCTTTAAAGGATCTTAAGTGAATGTTGAATGTTGCAAATTTACAAAGAATGAGCGTGGCTCCAAAAAGAAATGAGAAGACCACCTGAAGACTGCAGCTCTGCCTCATTTACATTCAGTGACAGCATGAGTCAAGACATCACCAGTGAGGGAGGTCATTTTGGCCCTCTATGAATATGAAGGACAACAATCAACCAACTTGCTCACAGTCAGTTATACAACTGGTCAGCGTCTGATTCATTGCTAGATTTTCTGATTCCAATTCCAGCGGACTGATATTCCTAACCCTGTCTTTGTCTCTGTGTCCCTAGCAGCACCTAGCACAATGCCTTATTTGGGTAGGTTTCAGGTGCCATTTCAGAGGTTGCTTCTCAAATTTTCTCTGGCCTGTGCTCTCACCCAGGAAAACCCCAGACACTTCATTGTTTCACTTGCCTTGCTTCCCCCAAAAAGGGCTCTCAACTTCCTTGGAATCACTCAGGCCAACAGGGATGTTAAACATAGAAAAAGTTTTATTTATAAAGCAAATTACAAAAAGGACTTATACTAGAGTTTATGAAGAATCAAGAAAATTCTCTGCCCACATTCCAAAAGGTTCTATATGGTCTTTCCAAATAATGTGTGCCTCAGAAGATCCTGGAGACTTAACATTCCTCTCTCATCCAGACCTTCACTGTCCACAGGACTCATAGTATTCTGGAAGGGGAAGACTCTGTCCCTCCCACCTCACTGTGATTCTCTCTGTAGAGGCTGAATGAGTGGATGAGAAATATTCAGCACATGGGTCCCTCCAGGTCCATGCATGTGGTTTTGCATATGTTTCATACTATTCCCTTGTTTTAAAAGGATGTACAGATATAGTTCTGGCCTCTGTCTAGTTTAACATGGACCTTTGGATCCCTATATCCATCACCTTTTGCCTCCCCTTTAAAATTTTCTCTTCATCTTTTTTCACCCAAATTTCTCCTTCTTGGCTCATCTGTTCACCTCTTGCTCACATGGCCTGGGAGTCCCAGTATACAAGTATATTCTTCCATTTCTTCCCTGTTCATTTTCCTGGTGATTCCGTGAATCTGAGACCTACGATCCTAGCACTTCGATTTGGAAGGGGCCTTAGAGATCACCCCGTTCATCTCTATTTTTCAGATGAGCAAACTGGGAGTCAGAAAGGCTGAGGGCATTATTCAAGGTCCCCAGTCAGTACACAGAATTGCTGCTGATAATCAAACCCTCCTCCTCTGACTCCAAACCCAGTGTTTTTCCCTTTATGCCACACTGTTTCATATTCCCCCAAACAATCAGAGAGATAAGAATATTTGAAAGATTATTATAGGCACACCTCATACTTTGTAAATACATGGAGGAAAGGGAAGTTGTGGTTTTTTATTTTTTTTATTTTTTATTATAAGTTAAAGGCTTGTGGCAACCCTACATCAAACAAACCCATTAGCACTATTTTCCTAACAACACATGCTCACATTGTGTCTCTGTGTTCAACATTTTGGTAATTCTCACAATATTTCAAACTTCATTATTATTATATCTATTATGGTGATCTGTGATTCATGATCTTTGGTGTTACTCCTGTAATTGTTTTGAGATGCCTCTAATAGCCCCCATAAAAAAAAAAAAAAGAACAATTGAATCAATAAATGTTGTATGTTTTCTGGCTGTTCTACCAACCTGCTATTCTCCATCTCTCTCCCTCTCCTTGGGCTTCCCTATTCCCTGAGACACAATAATATTGAAATTAGTCCAATTAATAACCCAATAGTAGCTTCTAAATGTTCAAGCAAAAGGAAAAATCAATTGATCTGGCAAACTTTTCTATTTTAAGAAATTGCTCGAGTCACCCCAAACTTTGGCTAGTACTACCCTGATCAGTAAGCGGCCATCAATATGGAGGCAAGACCCTCCACTAGCAAAAAAGATTACAACTCAACAAAAAATGATGGTTAGCATTTTGTTAGCAATGAAGTATTTTTAAATTAAGGTATACACTTTTTTTAGACATAATACTATTGCATAGTTCATAGACTACAGTATAATGTAAACATTTTTTATTTGCACTATGAAACCAAAAAATTCACATGACTCATTTTATTGTGATGTTCACTTTTTTTTAGTGGTCTAGAACTGAACCTGTAATATCTCCAAGATAAACCTGCATTTTGTTCCAAGAGAGCTTATAGACCAGCTGGTATATTGAAGATATCCTCCAGCTGGTCTATAAGCTCTCTAGGAACAAATCCTCCAGCAGATAGACCAACTCATATTATTTAAGGTATCCTCTGATTCCTTTTTTGGTATTGTGGGAAATTGGGATGAAACAACAAAAGCCATTTAAGAACAAACCAACAGTTTAATAGTAAAATTATTTCATAGTAGACTTCAAGGGTCCTTATAAGAGGTAATTTAGTTCAAATCCTTCCTTTTACAGAGGGAGAACTAGGACCTAGCAAGGTCAGGGGACTTGCCCAACATCATACAGGTGGCAGAACTGGCATTTGAACCCCAGTTACTAATCAATAAGTATTCAGCACCTCCTAAGTTCATACCATTGTGCTAGACAAAGAATACCAAAACAAAAATAACTGTCCCTACTCTCAAGGAGTTTATATTTTATCAGAGAAGATTATGTCTACATATCTAAACACAGACAGAATCAACACAAAATAAGTAAAGGCAAGGTAGTTTGGTGGGGGAAGGGAATCAGGAAAAGCTCCTTGTAGAAAATAGTTCTTGAGGCATCAAAAGTATCTGGTATTGAGGACAATTGGGTGTCTCAGTGGACTGAGAGCCAGATCCAAAGACGGGAAGTCCTGGGTTCAAATCTGGCCTCAGACACTTCCTCGCTGTGTGACCCTGGGCAAGTCACTTGACCCCCATTGCCTAACCCTTACCACTCTTCTGCCTTAGAACCAATACACAGTAGTGATTCTAAGATGAAAGGTAAGGGTTTAAAAAAAAAGTACCTGGTTTTGGTTAGATAATAGAGAGATAGATGAATGTAATATACTTAGAGATCCAGAAACAATGGAATTTGATAATCTATTGTTTGATATAAGAGAAAACATAAGTTACCTAGGGAAAAATTCTCTATTTGATTAAAAAAAACTGCTGGCAAAACTAGAAAGCAGTCTGGCAGAAATTAAGCCTGTGGAAAATTAATATTGAATTGGGAAGTAATTTTCTCTTTGCCTTGTCTCCCAAATAATTTGTTTTTAAAGCTCAGTTTCTCCCCCAGGTTATGAAACTGGGTGCAATCCTTTCTATTTTAAGATATTTGTAAAGAATAACAAGAATTAGAGGCAGGGCTGAACGGCCACTTGATTAGGTAATGAAATCAGTGCACTTAACAGCACCATTTTGGACTGTAGTGGCCCAGCCATGTGTGGGGTCTCTTGGTGGCCTTAGGACACTCCCCTTCCTTCAATGAAGTAATGAGGGAGGAATTGAGGCCTCTGAGGCCACTTCCTCTGTGGCTTTTCATTAATCAGAAACCTTTCAAGATGTCCAAGGGAGGGACTGGGTGATGTCACAAGGAGTATATATTGGCTTGAATGGCAGGAAGTCAAGTTTCTCTCTGTCTCTCTCTGTCTCTCTCTGTCTCTCTCTCTCTCTTTCTTCTCTCTCATTTTCTCTCTCTCTCTCATTCTCTCTCTTGCTCTCCCTCTCTCCCTCCTTTCTCTCATTAGATTTCCTCTAGTGGCCTTAATAAACTAATTTTATTCTACATATTCTATATGGATGTGTGACCTTAAGATAAAAGATCATACTATAAAAAAATTAGAAGAGAAACAGATCATGGTACCTCTCATAGCTATCAGTAAGAGATGTATTCTTAACCAAAGAAGAGATAGAGGTAGATAGAAGAGATAGACAAAAGACAAAATAGATAACTTTGATTACTAAAACTGAAAAGGGCAGGTAACATTAATGTATCTAGGACAAGAAGGGAAGTAGTTGAATGGAGAAAAAAAAATCTTTATATCAAATTTCTCTAATTAGGGTTTGTTATCCAAGATATATAAACAATAAATAAATATAAGGTGAATACCCATTCTCCAATAGTAAAAGGACATGAACAATAGTTCTCAAAAAAAGAACTGCACAGTATTCACAACCACATGAAAGAATGTTCCAAATTGCTAATAAGAGAAATACACATCAAAACAGTTCTGAGGTTTCATCTCACACCCTACAAATTAATTTTTAAAATGATAAAAAATGGTAACATCATTGTAGGAGTGGGTATGAGGAGATAGGCATACACATATATTGTTGGGAGAGCTGTGAAATGGTAAAACCATTTTGGAAAGCAATTTAGAATTTGAAATTATGCAAATGAAGTGACTAAAATGTCCTTACTCAGAGACTCCATCACTGGATTTATACCCCAAGGAAGCCATTGACTCCAAAATATTTCTAGTAGCACTTTTTGTGATAGCTCAGAATTAAAAGCAAAGCAGATACCTAATCAATTGGGAATGGTGAAACAAATTGTAGTACATGAATGTAACAGAATATGACTATACTGTAAGAAATTATTTGTGTTATGAATATAGAGAAACCTAGAAAAATCTATCTCAAATGATATAAAGTGAAGTGAGAAGAGTCAAGAAAACAATATATACAACAACTATAATTTAAATAGAAAGAACAGTGGCACACCAAAAAATTAAAAGTAAATGTAACAATATAATAAAGATCAAGTGGAACTCAAATGAAAAGAAATAAATGACATCCCCAAACTATCCACTTCATGAAGGCAGGAGGTCCACAGCTATTATACATGGCACATGTTTTCAGATTTTCTCAATGATCAGTTAGCTGACTTTTTTGACTTTCCCTACAAGTAAAATGCTATTTATCGTATGGAATGGTTCTTGGGAAAGAGGGAGGAGGGAAAAGGAGGAATATATGGGATATGACGATAATGTAATAAACATAAAATATCAATACATTTTTTTAAACCCTTACCTTCTGCCTTGGAGCCAAGAGTGGTAAGGGTAGGCAATGGGGTAGGCAATGGGGGTCAAGTGACTTGCCCAGGGTCACACAGCTGGGAAGTGTCTGAGGCCAGATTTGAACCTAGGACCTCCCGTTTCTAGGTCTGGCTCTCAATTCACTGAGCTACCCAGCTACCCCCATCAATACATTTTTAAGTGGTTCTTAAGTTGAAACTGAAGGAAACAAAGGATTCCAAGAGAGGGTGATGGAGAGGGAGTGGATTCCAGGTAATGGGAGGTGAGGGGTGGGAGAGAGTGAAAAGAAAGCCAGAGTATAGGCATAGAGATGGAAATTAAGAGCATTGTGAATAAGAAATAGAAAGAAGGCCAATGGTTGGACCATTAATTGTGGGAGACAGGGCAATCAATCAATCAATTAATAGACATTTATTGTTGCTCTGTCATTTCAATCATATCCAATTCTTAATGACCCCATTTAGGGTTTTCTTGGCAAAGACATTGGAGTGATTTACCATTTCCTTCTCCAGATCATTTTACAGACAGGGAAATTGAGGCAAACAGGGTTAAGATGGATCTTCCTGACTTCATACCCAGTGGCTCTGTCCATTGTGCCTTGAGCTGGTGATAGCTCATACAAAAGTGGATTCTTAAATTTTCAGTGTGAGCATTTACACCTAGGAAATTGGCAAGCACTACAAATCAGGGTTTGATTTTATTGTTTTGTTGATTTATTTTAGGCTTAAGAAAATGATGGAGAAAATGTTAATACTATAGATTAAACTTAAAAGTGTGTCCTGAGAACATTTCTCACTGAGCCAGTTGCAGTACATCCCAACTAGTAAGTGTTAAAGCATTATGCTCTAATGCAAAATAAGTTTGAAAAGGTAGTTTGAGGCTAGGCAATGAAGGGCTTAACAGGCCAAACAGAGGAATTATATAAATTATATAAAATCTAAATTGGATACTTAAGGCCATTGGAGTTCAATGAGTAGCATAATGAGATGGCTAGTCCTATGCAAAAGGAAAATCACATTTCCATATTCATCTTGTTGTACCTCTCTCCATTCTCTACAAAATTAGGGGACTATGGCCGTGGAATATTGCCCAAGCAGTCAGGCTTGATTGGGGTATGGGTTAGTTTGGCCATTTATTTATTTTTTTCCCCTTTCAGTTTTATTCTTTGTTATGAGCTATCACTTGCTTGAGGATGAGAAGAAGGGGGAAAGGATCTATTTGGAATTGAAGATGGTAAAAGAACAAAAGATATAAAAAACATTTTTTAATATGAGAAGGGTTGGACTAGATCATCTAAGACCTTTTCCTGCTCTAAATCTATTGTCTCAGAAATATTGAGACTTAACCACTTATCCTCAATAATGAATAAAGACATCACTCAAATCAGAGGAAGACTTGACTAAGAAGATCCACTGAGAGGATTCATGGGGATATGGATCAAGGAGACCTAATTCAGAGTCCTAAACAAAGGCTTGTCCTTTAATCTCATCAGGTAGATCTGGCTCTCCCAGTGCAACTCTACAAAGAAATGACAGCTTATTTTTTTATATACAGAATGTTCCAAAAGTCTTCATGCAGTTTTAAGCTTTTAAGGCTTCTCAAAGCAGAGCAAAATTTTACAGCAAAGTCTGACAGACAGGATTCACACAGTAGATTCCCAACTCATTCAAGGGGCATCAGGCATCTAGGAAATTTCCTATAGTTACACCTTTGCTCATCTCTCCTACTGTCAAAGAAACAGAAGCTCCCTTGGAGATCAACCCATCAGCCAAACAACCAAGCAAAGTGCCAATTCCATTCAGGGCTCTGCAGTGTTATGGTATGCAGAGTAGGAGGACACGGCCCCTTTTTTCAAGAATGTTGTGCTACTTGCCTTAGCACAGGATCAGAATCCTTTGCTACCTCCCTTCATCTTAGCCTTTCCCTTTCTCGGCACCCCATATCCCAGATACTGACTCACATTTCTGCTAAGTGATATTTCTTCTTATTTTACTCAGGCCAAACCTCCAAGCCATTTCTAAGTCCATTTCTTATTTCTCAAACATTCTCAACATAACCCTTCTCTTTCGCTTTGTGTATTATCTTCTCCCTTTAGAATGTAAGCTCTCTGACGTGGGGACTGTCTGGCTTATTTATATTTATATCCCCAGTGCGGCACAGTGCCTGCCTAGAATGTAGTAAGTACTTAATAAATTATTTATCAATTTATTATCTAACTTTAAGATTGCACAGTACTTTCCTCGCAAAAGTTAAGGTAGGTTTTACTGTTATTATCCTTACTATACCAATGAAGAAACTGAGGGTCATAGAGGTTAAGTGACTCACCCTAAGATAGCAGAACTAATGAAATTCAGAGACAGGATTCGAACCCAGTTCCTTCCAAATTCCAAGTCTGTCAGCTCCTTCCACTCTGGTGGCTCATATTTACCACCACATATGGCATAGTTTGAGTTCATATTTAGTAAAACTATGCATACTCAAAAAAGAAAAATTATAAATGCTGGAAGGTCTGAGGAAAAACAGGTGCATTAATGCATTGTTGATGGACTTGTGAATTGGTCCAGCCATTCTGGAAAGTAATTTAGAACTTTTATTGTTGAGTCATTTGAGTCATCTTTGGCTTTTCGTGATCTTATGAACCTCTTCAAGATTTTCTTAGCAAAGATACCAGAGTGGTTTGTCATTTCCTTTTCCAGCTCATTTGATAGATGAGTTGAGGCAAACA
Source organism: Gracilinanus agilis (assembly GCF_016433145.1). NCBI lineage: Eukaryota > Metazoa > Chordata > Mammalia > Didelphimorphia > Didelphidae > Gracilinanus > Gracilinanus agilis. The sequence continues at coordinate 348,711,604 of NC_058131.1, read as the reverse complement.
GGGTCAAGAGACCTAGAGAGTTACCTAGATAGTAAGTATCTGAGGTCAGATTTGAACTCTGGAAGATGAGTCTTCCTGATTTCAAGCCCAGTACTCTGTCCACTGCACCACTTAGCTGTCCTAACCAAATCACTAAACGATGCATAATCCTTAACTCAGCAATGTGACTACTAGCCTTATATCCAAGGATAGAAAAGAAGAAAAGCACTCATATGTGCAAAACTATTTATAGCAGCTCTTTTTCTGTGTTTGGTGGCAAAGAACTGGAAACTAAGGGGTTGTCCTTTTGGGGGGATGGCTAAACAAATTAAGGTATAGATATATTATGGAATACTACTGTTTTCTAAGAAATGGCCAAACAGACTGTTTTAGAGAAATTGAAAATGACTTGTATGAACCAATGAAGAGTGAAGTGAGCAGAACCAGAAAGGCAATTTATACAAAAACAAAACATTGTAAGGAAAACAGCTTGAAAGATTTAAGGTCCCCAATCAATGCCATGACTAACCAAAATCCCAGAAGTCCAATTATCAAGCATGCTACCTATCTCCTGATAGAGTAGATAGACTAAAGGTGCATGCATATGTAAACACTCATTTTTTGACTAGACAATGCTGGGATTATTTTGCTTGTTTATGCATTTGGTTTTGCTTTTCTTTGCTTCTGGAGACATATATAGAGAAAAAGCTTTTTAATTAAAAAATTAAAAAAAATAAGATATTCACATTATGATTCTTCTCCACAAAAACACATGAACCCTATCTCCCCATTGGGCCCTTCTCTGAAGACCTAGGACATATCTCTGGGCTTCCAGTATAATTTCTATCTTGGGTAAAGGGACAGTGAAGTTTGCTATTGAAAAGTGCCCCCTTTATTAGTGGTAATAAATTGTAAAAGACATTATACTCTTATGTAGTCTCACTACTCAGTTAAACTTGGTAATTCACATACATACTAGACTTCTGAAGTCTTTTCATAGCCTACTCCTTAATTTATTCTGACTTCCATCATCAGTGTCAACCAGAGTTCTCCTTCTTAGCTCTTCTAGTCACTGAGCGAGAGATCGTAGTGAAATAAGGACTGGATTTGAAGGCTCTATTTGATTTTTAAAAATTGGGAAAACTAGAAAGTAACCTGGCAGAAATTAGGATTAAACTATGAAAGGAAGGAAGGAAGGAAGGAAGGAAGGAAGGAAGGAAGGAAAGAAGGAAAGAAGGAAAGAAGGAAAGAAGGAAGGAAGGAAGGAAGGAAAGAAGGAAGGAAGGAAGGAAGAAAGAAAGAAAGAAA